>NW_026067949.1:18895508-18947046 GCF_014885135.2 Alexandromys fortis
ATACACATACATATATACATATATACATATATAACAATCAGTAGAAAATAGAAAAACATTATGTAGAATTTTATTTTGTCATTTACTCAATGGATACTTTCTGATTTTCACTATATAAATGACACTAGTCTATATATAGGTTATTTGCAATGTTAATGTTCCCTAGATAGAACTTCTATCATTCTTGTACATATTAAAATATAAAAGAAACATTTTAAAATGCTTTAGAACATACTGATTGAATTGTTTTCTTAAAAATATTCTTTCAGTTTAGGATTTTTTTTTCTAAAATATATGTGTAAGCTTTTCTGAGTTCAGAAGAATGTTAATATTCTAATTTTTTTGGCAGTAAAGTATTGCAGAGTTAATGCTTTTTTGTGTAGGTGTCAGTTTTCATCAGTTGCTTCATAAGCTGAATTTTCTAAAGCAAAACACAAAACAAAAAAGTGGTCTTCAAAGTAAAGAAACTAAGATAATCCTGAATACATTGCATATGCAATTTTAACTGCTGATTATTTTTAATTTCATCCCATATATATATATATATATATGTATATATATAGTAGATTTTCTTATTTCCTTGTTGAACTGCTTTTTGGAATTGCCTTTCATGCAACTGCAATAAAAATATGACTAGTATAACTAAAATTAAATAATTATTTAATCAGGCCATAATCAGATGTGGGAAATATAACAAACACAGTGTTAATTTAAAATACAGGTCAACTTTCAAGGCTATGAGCAAAGAACATTGAGCAGAGACATAATAAAGCACATTAACTGCTATGTTCTTGTGCTGTCTCAATTTTAAATATATAAGGACAAATTGTACATATTTGGGAGAATCTCTTTATTCATTTATCCATATTTTCATGCAATCAATAATAAAATGTGCTTTATTATTTACTGGAAAACATCCATAAAAATAAAAGAACTTGCATAATTTCTGTTATCTAAATTAGTATTATAGCCCAACTGCAGTTCGAATAGCTAAAGTGTTGGTATTGCTTTGAGTAACACTGGCTTTAAAGTTCTACCCCTGATCAGGTTTACAACTCTAACCTATGAGTCTCCAGCTATAACATTATAAAGTACTTTGGATGTAAACAGATTTTTCTCTGGGCAGCCAGCTTACAAAAATCAACAGAGACTTATCATTAATTATGAAAGCTTTGTCTATAGCTTAGGCTTATCCCACTAACTCTTGTAAAATGAATGAACTCTTTTATACTAATTAACATTTTGCCTTGTGGCCTTTTTACTTCTCTTCCATCTTTCACATCCTGTTTCTACTTCGTGTTCTCTAGCATTTCTCTTGAGCCTAGATTCATCTCCTCTTATTTGCTTACTTTGTCTGTAAGTCCTGCCTAACCTATTCCTTATTAGCCATTGACCATTCAACTCTTTATTAAACCAGTAAGAAGGCATGTTAGCAAAGAGAATTCTTCACACTGTACAAAAAGATTTTTTCATAACACATGGACATTTCGTATTAAACAAAATTGTTGCTTGAAAGGTGCCAGTAAGTTTTACAAAAAGTAAAACTAAAGTTTAGGATGGCAGTAATTTATGCAATCCTAGTACCCAGGAAGTACGGCCAGGTGGATAGTTGGGAGTTGAAGGCTGGCTTGAGCTACAGAATGAGACCCTGTCTAAAAACAAATCAAAAGAAAATGTTGCTGATGGAGGTGGGTCTTGTATCTTATCTGTTGATTTCATTGGTTAATAATAAAGAAACTGCCTTGGCCCTCATAGGACAGAAAATTAGGTAGGCGGAGTAGACAGAGGAGAATGCTGGGGAAAAGAAGCTTAGTGGAGGAGTCGCTATGATTCTCCCGCTCCAGACAGACATAGGTTAAGATCCTCCCTGGTAAGCCAGCTCATGAGCTACACAGAATAATAGAAATGGGTTAGAACAATATGTAAGAGCTAGCCAATAAGAAGCTGGAACTAGCCGGGCCAGGCAGTGTTTGAAAGAATACAGTTTCCGTGTAATTATTTCGGGCATAAGCTAGCCATGCGGGCGGCCGGATGCCGGGGGACGCAGCCCGGCCGCTCCTATTTCAACATGTTGCTGGCACTTATGTGGACAAGTTGCATAATCTCTTTTTTTTTTTGAAATTTTAAATGATTATGTATAGTTTTAAATAGTACCATCATTTCCAGTTACATGAAGCATACAGTGAGTTTCCAATTTTTTTTTCTAGAAATAATAGTATCAGGGAAACAAAATTCAAAAGAGGAAAATATTCCCGATTTCACAAATTCACCTCAGATATACATGCCTAGTGTCTGAAACTATTTGAAGAATGAGAAGGGATGATAACTGAAGGAATTTAGAGTGATAGGGGGTGAGGTCACAGGAAACAGGAGATGATCAGCTAAGCAGTGAACTCATGGGAACAACTAGAAGATTCCTAGAGTGCTTATAAAACTAGGAGCCTCAGCTTGATTCTGCAAAGAATTCAACAGCCTGGCAAGAAGACTGAACGTACTCGAAGGCTATTCTAATTCCATGCCAGAACTGAACTACTTGCTTAACAGGAAAATCTATAAGTAAATATCATGAAGATAAATAACAAAATCAGCAGTAATCCTATAACTGTATTAAAGACTTCATTAGCATTTGTGTATTTACTCCTCCATGGGTGTTTTTAATCAAATCATGAGCACATTTCCTGCAATCATTAGCACTTTAGTAATCTGTGCCTGAAGATTAATTCTGATCATTTCAATGATTCTCACTGACCAGTTTGAAAAGAAGCATAACTTTGCTCAAACACCCCTGTACTTTTTCTCAACAGAAGACAACAAACACTTCTGTGTTGTTTCTACAGATTTCTGCAGATCAGTGTATTATGGAAGGGAGAATGCAAATTACAGGAGAAAATAACAATTCAGTAAGACAATATTAACACACTATCTTAAGTACCTGAATTATTGCAAGAACTCTACTTAAATAAATCTCATTGATTTATGGTATTTCAGGTAAATGTTACTGACTTCTAAGAATTAGAATTTAACAAAAGTTGCAAGTCTTCTAAAACAATATTTCATGAGGCATGCGATGGACTAAAATCTAGTCACAGTTATAAGGAAATGAGACCAATGTGGTCAACATATCCAGACACAATCAGTTAAAACATTTTCCACACCACTGTGAAAGTTTTTCATTTCTGCTTCTTAGGCAACTGTCTTAGTTAGGGTTTCTTTTGCTGTGAAGTGACACATGAACAAGAAGCAAACTGTGTGCTTTATTGGGTGTAGATTGAGCATGGGAGACCTCAAAGCCCACATCTACAGTGATACTCTTCTTCAGATAAGGCCACACATACTCCTACAAAGTCACACCTTCTGATAGTGCCACTCCCTATAAGGGCCAATTTCTTTCTAAGACCATGGCTGTGTAAGGTCCATGCATTCAAAGTCTCTTTGGAACTTATTAAATCTACTGAATAAGATCTGATGACATATATTTCTTATTTGCAACAAATAAAAAACAGAATCCTATGTTTCTATATACTTCATTCTGAACAAGATTAGAAGTGCTTTTGCCTCTTAAAAACAAAGGTGTAGAAAGGTGTTTTCTTTGTTTATATGTTATTAGTGACTATTATCATGGGACACTCATTTCTAAGGTCAATTATACTACTTGCTCGAAATCTCCTTCATTGTTGAATGGCTATAAATTCAGTTTATTAGTGACTTTGGGAGCTGCAGGAACAATGTACTTTGTACATATTAATAACTGGATGTATTCTAGGTTACATTTATTTTTCTTTGGAGATGAAGTCATGATTTGGAAATTAGGTTTTAAAATTTTAGTTTCACATTTGACAATATAATCATTTTCACTGGCTAAAATTAGAAATGTAGTTTTCATTATTTCAAGGTAATATATGCTTTATTTACATTTTATGTTTTCCTTTTCAGTTACATGTTGCATAAATGCATAGGAGACAACCATTTTTAAGATTTTCATGTTGTAAATAACTGAACTGAATAAGTTATGATGCTATGTTGAATCAATTCATAACCAGAAATTAAAATGGTCTCAAATATTCCTGAAGTCCTGAGAGGTTTTTTTTTTTTTTTTTTTTTTTTTTTTTTTTTTTTTTTTTTTTTTTTTTTTAAGTTTAACAACTGACTATAGGTTTTAAAGGCTGTAAAACTTGTTCTTGAGGTGAGGGCAGAAGTAAGTGGTATTATCTCTCCCAGAACTGGAGGAAAAAAAAATCTTTTTATAAAACTTACAGTATTTCCAGATGGCAATCATAGTATTTGACAGGTGACATCCTTAACAGAATCGAAATATTTAATATTTTAACTAAAGAAAGAAAAAAGAAATTGCTGAGTATACAAATTTAAGTAACCCATTATATGCAAAACTTTCAGGAAAACTAGCTGGATAAAATGTTCTCCTTACAGCAAATTATCCCTCCAGAACTTTCTTTTTTTTTCTGAGGAAAATGTCATTTACTATACATAATAAACTGAATGTATCTATGAATTATATAGTGTAATAGTATTATTAATATAAGTCAGACCCCAAAGACTAATAAGAAGGATCAAGAGGTAATTAACCATGTAAATATATGTTTGCTAACCAGACCATGATAACAAAGAAGAGTACTAGCCTTAGGCATGGGGGATGAAATATAAAGCCAGACAGTATAATGATTAAAGTTCCTAATTGTTCTCAAGAAAGTTTTTTGTTTACCCAGTATCAAAATTTAATGTGTAAGAAATTTCAAAATGGCCAGTCATGTTTGATCATGTCTTGTTCATTCCCAGCATTTTTGGGGGAGAGGCAGGAAAATTTTTTTAATTTAAGTTCAACCTGCCCTGCAGATTTCAAAATGGCTACAATGAGAAATATTTTCTCAAAAACAAATAAATAAAAAGGGAATATTTTTTAAATGAAACAATATTAATAATGTAATTTAGAGTAGAATTTGTTATAAATTACTCTGTACTCACACACATATGAGTATTAATATAGGAGTATTTAAATTATCCAAAACAATTTAAAATCAAGAGCAGTGCCTTAGTTATTTTGGCAAAAGCAACTTCTAGAAGTACAAACTTATTTGAGACACCAGGTCAGTAATAACCTACTATGCAAGAAATTTAAGATAGAAGGGTTTTGAAGCAAGTGGTCACTGTAAAACCACAATTAGAAAAAATATAGGGAGTAATCTTTCTGCTGCTCAGTTAGTTCTCTTTCTCCATTTATACATCCTAGGATCCTAGTCAGGGAAACAGTATCACCCACAACAAAAGGGGGTCTTCCCTCTTCAAATAAGACAGTCTTGTTAATCTTATACAAATACACCCATAGGCTCACATCAGAAGTGATTCAGGAAGGTTCTGTAAAAATGACAATTAATGTCTTCTGTCATAGGGAGCAACTTTAATATAAAGTATTCTTCTGTTTAGTAAGTAACAAAATAGATTCAATAAAAATATTTGTATTTGCCTACTCATACATATATAATCATGTATAGATAGCAACCTTGCTGAAAACACAAGCTCATAGATGTCTTAAAGAATTAAGAATTGTCAAGTACCATTCAGTTTCACCATGTGGTTCTTTAATTACCTGAGTGGGATTTCAGCTTTGGAGAGAATGCATTAAAGTAGCAGCAGCAAATATTTGCATGAAAGACCTTACTGAATGTCTCTTAAATGACCTTACCATCCTATTCATACACGGTGTGTCAGACAGAGTAAAATGCACACCTTCTTTCATACATGGCCTCCCTTGGGTCTTCCAGGGTCTAGGATGCCAGGTCAGGTAGATGAGCCACCTCATCCACAGGTAGCCTCCCCATGGCTAACAAAGCCTTGGGGTGCCATGCCAGGATAGATGTGCCCATGATGAGGAAAAGACCTGGGCACCTATTACATACAGGTCAGTGTTCTAAGGAAGAAAAGGAAAGCGCTGAGTTACCTGAGTAAACATGGTCGTTCTCACCATCATTTATTATAATCCTACAGTTGACATCTCTCAGAGGGTGGAATAGAGATTGATGACATTCCAAAGACAATTTTTAAAGCTGTTTATATACAAGTTGGAGAGATGGGAACAATTTTATGTGACTGTACGTATGCATATGCCGTTAGTCTATGTGCTGTACGTATATGTGATGGAAATTGAACACAGGCCTTCATACATGCAGAACATTCTCTACTTTAGCTTTCTTGAGTGTGCTTTTGTAAATATGTAAAAACCCTATAAATGTTTTCAATCTTTTCCATTTGCTTAAAAATTCCTTAGGACTTCTGTTTAGCATAGAGTGCTTAGTAGAGTTACATAAGAAAAAAGTTTGCTTACATTACTACTATTAGTATCATATGGCTGCTGTGATTTAGAAAAAGCTGCACATGAAAGAAAGATTCCATGCTACAGAGTTCATGTGGAGGGATTTCCATATAAGGAACGTAAAAAGAAGGAAGGGAAGGGAGGAGACTGGATTTTGGGAACAGAAGCAGAAGAAGAAAAGAGAGAGACAGAGAAGCAGACAGACACACAGAGATAGACAGGAGGTGAGAGGACCCTTTTAAAAGGGAATGTAGTGAATGTGCACAGGACTTGTTCTTAGTGGGCACAACTAAGACATATACCGCAAGGTCAGGCCAGTACAGATGCCTGAATACTAACAATGACTGAATGCCTAAGTATGACTGAAATGCCCAACAGAAACAACTAAATTGAGGAGAGATTTTCTTTGGTTCATAATTTTAGATGTATTTTAATTAAGATGGAGAAGGAATGGATAATTGGTGTGCCAGTGGAAGTGGAGAAGAAAGTAGAGAATAGCTAGAAGTAGAAGCCAGGCTATAACTAAAATTCCTTCTTCAGATTCCCTGCCCACACCTCCAATGGAAGCTCCCAGCTCCATCAGAGGTCATGCCAGCACCCAGATACTTGGATAAGCACCCTGCTTGTAGATGACCATTTACCCACAAACTTGCCCAGTCTAACTCTAGCTGTCTCTCCTCTCCTCATCAATGTAAACAGTCCATTTCCCAGATCAGTGCAATGTGTGACCACCAGTTCTCAGCCAATCTACTACAGCAAGCCCTGAATATTCTAACACAACTTGAGCACAAGCAAATGCCCTTAAATTCAACTTTGGAAATATGATAGAGTTCTAAAAGAGGAAATTAAAAAATCCTATAAAATAAATCAAGAAAATGCAAACAAACATTTTAAGGAAAGGAATAAGACTCTTAAAGAAATCCAAGAAAAGAAAACTTATCAAGTAAATGAATAAAAAGGTCAATATATGAAAATGGAAATAGAAGCAATAAAGAAAACACAAATTGATGGAATTCTAGAAATGGAAAATCTAGATAACAAGATGGAAAATCAGTGAACAAGAACTATGGACTTAAGTGTCACCAGCATCATACAAGAGCTGTAACAAAGAAATATCAGTCAAAGAAAAATGTTAAATGTATAAATTATCTGAATAAATAAAAACATAAACCATGAAATCTGGGACACTATTAAAAGACCAAACTTAAGAATAATAGGAATAGAAGAAAATTGCCAGCTCAAAGACTCAGAAAATATTTTTAACAAAATCATAGATGAAAAATTTTCATAAACTAGAGACAGACATGTCTATAAAGGTTCAAGAAGCTTACAGATCACCAGATAGTTGGAACAGAAAAGAAAGTCTCCAGGCCACATAATAATCAAAACAGTAAACAGAGAACAAGGAAAGGATATTAAAAACTGAAAGCAAAAAAAGGTCAAGTAAAATATAAAGGTAGACTTATTAGACTTACACCTGAATTCTCGGTGGAGAATTTAAAAATCAAAATGTCCTGAAGAGATGTTCTACAGATTCTAAGAGAACAAAGATGATGACCAAATTGCTATACACAGAAAAACTTTCAATCACCATATATGGACAAAAGAATATGTTCAACAATAAAGTCAAATTTAAGCAACATCCTAGCCACAAATTCAACTCTAGAGAAAGAAAATGCCAACTCAAAAAGATTAATTACACCTTCACAAAATAGGCAATAAAGAATCTTAAATCAGAAAATGCTAAGAAGGGAAACACACACACACACCACAAACAACAACATAATACATAATAGAAGGAATTAGCAATCCTTAGTCATTGATAGATATCTCTTAATTTCAATGAACACAATGTTCCAATAAAAAGACACAGACTCACAGAATGGATGGGAAAACAGATTAAACCCTCTGCTACATACAAGAAATACACTTCAATATCAAAGATCAACATTACTTCAGACTAAATGTTTAGAAAAGGATTTTCCAAGAAAATAGACCTAAGAAACAAGCTGGTATATCCATTTTAATATCCAACAAAATTGACTTCAAAGTTAATCAAAAAAGATGGAGGATACTTCATGTTCATCAAAAGAAAAATGTTTTTCAATTCTTAACATCTATTCCTGAAAGAAAAAGGCACCCAAATTTATAAAGAAAACACTACCAAATCTTAAATCACACAAGAGCCCTAACATATTGATAGTGGGAAACTTCAACACCTGATTCTAACCAATGGTCAGGTCATCCAGACAAAAACTAAATAGAGAAATACTGGATCTAATAGTAATTATCTACCAAACAAACCTAAAAAAAAATATCTATAGAACATCCAAGAACATATCACAAATATAATTCACCATGATCCAGTGGGTTTCATTCCAGAGATTCAGGAATGGTTCAACATTTAAAACTACGTCAATGTAGTCCACCATGTAAATAATTTGAAAGAAAAAAAACCCTAGATGTTCATCTCATTTGATGCTGAAAAAGTCTTTGAGAAAATCAAACACCTATTCATGATAAAAAAAATCTTGGAGATATTAGAGATACAAGAGACATTCCTAAGCACAATAAAGGCAATTTACAGCAAGTCTATAGTCACTATCATATTAAACAGTGAGAAACTCATGGCAGTTCTATTAAAATCAGGAACAAGTCATTACTGTTCACTGTCTTCGTATCAATTCAGTATAGTGTTTAAACCTCTATCTAAAGCAATAAGACAACTAAAGATCAAGGAGATGCAAATTGGAAAGGAAAAGTCAAAGATGTCAGTATATGCAGAATAGTATACATAAGAAACCCCCAAAATCCTACCAGGGAACTCCTATGTTTGGTAAACACTTAAGCAAAGAAGCAAATACAAGTTTATTATTTTTAAAAGAGCACTCGTCCTGTATACAAATGACAATACGGCTGAAAAAAACAACAGTGAAACAACACCCTTCCTATAAGACACAAACAAACAAAATACCTTGGTCATAACCCTAGACAAGGAAGTGAAAGGTGTGTATGAAGAGAACTTCAAGTCTCTGAAGAAAAAAATGGAGGAAAGCATTAGAAGATGAAAAGATCTCCCAAGTTCATTGATTAGTAGATTAACAAAATAAAAATGGTCATCTTACCAAAAACAATTTCAAATTCAATACAATCCCCATCAAATTTTTTTTTACTTTTTATACATTTTTACTGACCTGGAAAGAACAATATTAGCATTATATGAAAAAGAAACTAAGCCCAGTTAGCTAAAACATTTCTGTACAATATATAATCTTCCAGACTTATCATTATCCCTGGTTTCATACTGTACTACAGAGTTTTTGTAAGTAAAAATACATTATTGGCATAAAATATACAAGTTGATCAATGGAATCAAATTTGATGACATATACATAAATCTACATACCTATGGACACCTTATATTTTTGACAAAGAAATATATAATGGGCAAAAGAGAACATCTTCAACAAATGGTGTAGTAACTTGATGACAGAAGATAGAAGAATACAAATAGATTAATATCTATTATCTTATACAAAAATCAATCCCAAATGGGTCAATATAAAACCAGATATGCTGAACTTTATATCAGGGAAAGGAGGGAATAGTTTTGAATGAACAGGAAAAGACTTTCTGAACAGAACACCAATAACACAGACACAAATATAAACAATGAATAGGACCTCATGAAACTGAAAATCTTCTGTAATTAATTACAAAATTAATTAATAGGACAAAACAGAAAACTACAGAATGGACAAAGTTTTTCATCAGCTCTGCATCAGACAGAGGACTCATGCAAAATATATAACCAAATGATCCAATTAAAAATGGGTTACAGATCTAAATAGAGAATTCTTAACAGAGGACTCTAAAATATCTGTGAAACACAGACATCTTAAGACAACACCCTTATCCATTAGGGAAATGTAAATCAAAAGAACTCAGAAATTCCATCTTACATCTCTCAGAATGGGGAAGAGTGCAAACATGTACAATCCCTTTGGAACTCAATATGGCATTTCTTAGAAAATTGGTAATGATTCTACTTCAAGACCCAGCTATAAAATTCCTGAGCATATACTAAGGTACGTTTCATCCAACCACAAGTATACCTGATCAGATATGTTTTATTCATAATATCCAGAATCTGGTAACAATATAGATGTCCCAGTTGGTGTTTCTCTGAAGGTCTGAATGGGTTATGGAGAGTAGCTGAGGTTAGGTACCATGAGAAAGAGGCTTGGAGAAACCATTGCTGAAGACACTGTCTCCACTCTAGTAGAAGCCCTAAGATTTAAGGGCTCATGAAATAAATTTAGAATAAAGTGGCAGGAACAACGTCCCTGAAGGGAACCAAGGAGAGACTCTGGTGAAGATACAGTCCAATTGCAATGAAGAACCAAGAATTTTTTTAGTTATCCATCCTATGAGATTACCATCAAGGAGATCACCAGTCATAGAGAAGAGGTTGCCTGAAGCTAAGATAAACCATGTGAGTTAAAGATAGAAGAGCTGGAGAATTGGAGCTGCAGAGGTTGTTTGACCTCAAAAGACTTTAAGTCCCAGACACCTGACATTTATAACAGTGGTCTTCAGTTTTGCTTCTAATTGAATGTAGCTCTTTTCTGTTGTTTCCTTGTTAGAGTAGAAAGGATGTAACTTTTCCAAAAAAATTTATAGAAGCCCACAGTTGAAATAATTTGATTCTTTGGAAAAAGTTTTGGAATTTCAGAGATGCTCAGAACTTTTAAAGTCTTTGGCTGTTTTAAAGAGACAACTTTGACAGTGGTTGTAAATTGTAAAACTGTGGTACTGTTATTGTTACAATACTTTTAGCTTGTGTTATTAATAGGAGACCTTTTGGATGAACAAGAAAGGAAAGTTTATGTTTTAATCAGTTAAGTGTTTGTGTGTCACATTGATAAGTATTTGTGCTTATTTTGGGAAATTGACACAAACATAGATATATATGAGAAAAAGGAAACAATTGAAAAAAAATTCCTGCACAAGATTGGCCTGCTGGCAAATCTGGATGACATTCTTAAAAAAAAAAAAAATAAGAAAACAAACTATCCTTTTGTATTTTACACACCAATCCTAGTTCCCTCCTTCCACTCTCTCCAACTTTTCCCAAATCTCAACCTCATCCTGATTAATGATAGTTTGGGAATATAAGTCACTGCGATGATTCCACACTTGAGAATGTTGTTTTGCATGGTAGACACAAGCAGGTAGAACATGCCGTGGGAGTAAGACATTCATCCATGACCTCTGCGTTCAGGTTCCTGTCTACCCTTAGGTTAAACACAAAAATGGATATTTAGTGATCAATATTTAAAATTATTTCAACAACCATGAACTGAATGATAATTAAAATTTAAGGTGGTTATATTTTCAGATTCTTTTTTAAAAATGTAGCCAACTTAAGGCAAATATATTTTTGGCAATAAATTTTGTCACACAATGCACATATATTAGAGAGTAAAAAAATCCAGAAAGATATAAAATATGTTATATACATATGCTTCCAAAATACAAAATTAAATGGAAAGATTGTAATCTAAAATGTATGCCACTACTCTTCTTTATGAAGAGGATACAGCCAGAATGAACAAAGGAAGAAAAGTATTTAAACAGGTAAATAATCTATGAATGTAACAGACTTGCACATATAAGAAAGCATTTATTTTTTTTGAAAATAATATTCTGAAAATATTCAAATAATAAGATATAAATTAATCCTAAATGAAATATCATCTTCTATATCAATGGGGAAAACAGTAAATCTTGGCAATGATGACAATTGACAAGCACAATAAGCAAGAATTTCCATATTAAGATTTATTTTTTATAAATATTGGGAAAAATAATGTGTATTTTTCTAGAAAACTTAAAAGTTCAAACATCATGTGATCTAGCATTGCTACTCTTATAATATAAGTAATAGGACTGCGCTACATTAGTTTGGCTGCCATTGGCAGCATGCAGCAATTTAAATTAAAAATTTAAATATATATATATTAAATTTGATTATGTAAAGAAGTTCATTACACAAACCACTTCTGGTGTGTTATAGTTACTTACAGTTGTAGCTACATTTTGGTCTGCATACATAGCAACCTTTTTATCATGTAAACCCAGTTACATTTCTAAGATCAAATGTTTGCAATATTGTTTGTGATAGATATAAAATTACAAGCAATTCTAAGGTTCAGCTACTCACAATAAGTAGAGCAATATTAATAAACTCACAAACTAGGAATATATTAAACAATGGATAAGTATTGGATTGACATGCTCATTAGGATTTCATTTATGTAAAGGTCAAACAAACAAAAGAGATTGTTTTATTAATGGCATTTCCACACATGGGCAAGATCTCATAAAAAAGTTTGATGGAAATAGTACATTTAGAAATTTATATATACATAGAGGAGTCCAAGAGAGAAAAAAACATGTGGTGGAAAAGAGAGAAGAAAGGAGGAAGAGCCATAGAAAGGGAGGGCATAGTGAAGAAAAAGAGGAGGGTCGGGGGAAAGGACGGGTGGGAGGAAGGGAGAGACAGAGCAGTGCCATTGAAAATCAGAGAGATCAATTCATATTTAATTGTCCAGGTTCAAGACTGTGAGATATTGGGAACAGAAATGGAGAAGAAAGATTTTCTTATAATAGACATAACATGTTTGAGGAACTATTGATATATTCAAGTAAATGTTCCCACCAAAATTTGTACATTTAAGGCTGAAATTCTAGAGATTGGTTTGAAGTAAAAGGACAGACATATCGATAAAGAGATAATGTTTTATGCTGTGATGTTAGCTCAAAATCTTCAAAACAAAGCTATAAGAACAAATCAGAAAACTAGGGGATACAAGAAAACCAAAGGCAAAAGCTTGGAAAGCCTGCTTTAAAAATTTGTCTGAGCAGGGCAATGGTGGCGCATGGCTTTAATCCCAGCACGCGGGAGGCAGAGGCAGGCAGATCTCTGTGAGTTCGAGACCAGCCTGGTCTACAGAGCTAGTTCCAGGACAGGCTCCAAAGCCACAGAGAAACCCTGTCTCAAAAACAAAAACAAAAAAAAAAAAATTAAGTCTGTGCATACAGGGCTCTAATACTGAAAACTGTCCCATAACTGAATGGTGTAAATATATCTGAATATATCGATAGAACTTTTGAAAAGAAAATATCATTAAATATCTGCCTATTCAGCTCATACCAACACTACTTATTTTAATTTTAAAATTATTTAAATATAGGTCTAAAATATTAAATTATTTTAATGATACAGAAATATATGTAAAATATGCATATTTTGCATTCTATTTCAAGGGATTCTAAAAGTTCATATATTGATGGGAAACCATTTGAGTTTCAGATAAGGTTCTGTTTACAATGAATGGCATTGAATTCATAGACTCATGATGTCCCCAGGTGTTGATAATAAGTATCTGGTGATATCAAGCAATAAACAAAAAAATCATACCACTCACTGTAAGGAACAGGGAATATTGCAGAGGATGAGTATGAAAGAATAGTTGAGTGGAAGTATAGAGAGAAGGGCTGCTAAGCACTATCATATTTATTTATTTATTTATTTATTTATTTATTTATTTATTTATTTAAGATTTCTGCCACCTCCCTGCCACGGCCTCTCATTTCCCTCCCCCTCCCCCAACCAAGTCCCCCTCCCTCGTCAGCCCAAAGAGCAATCAGGGTTCCCTGCCCTGTGGGAAGTCCAAGGACCACCCACCTCCATCCAGGTCTAGTAAGGTGAGCATCCAAACTGCCTAGGCTCCCACAAAGCCAGTTTGTGCAGTAGGATCAAAAGCCCATTGCTGTTGTTCTTGAGTTCTCAGTAGTCCTCATTGTCCTCTATGTTCAGCGAGTCCTGTTTTATCCCATGCTTTTTCAGACCCAGGCCAGCTGGCCTTGGTGAGTTCCCAATAGATCATCCCCATTGTCTCAGTGTGTGGGTAAGCACTATCTTTAAATTAAAGACATACCTATTGCAATCACACACCCATAGCATCTGCAGCTGCATACATAGTTCCTGTATAAATATTGTCTGCCAACAAATCAGACAAAGAAAGGAAATGAAAATGGGTGGTAATTGCTTTCAGTTGAGTACCTATTTGTCAAGCTTCAATAGATAGTTACAGTCCAGTGGTCAAACAGATATGGTTAAACTAAATGGGCTAAAACCAATCACAAGTCCTGAAACTGAACAGCAGCAACTGGTGCAGCTGCTCTGCATGTAGGTGAAGTTCTGATAGGGTAGGAAAGATGTAAGAAGGAGATTAATGAGAACCCATTATACCCATGTTAAGTAGCTGACAACAAAGACAAAGTATAAATACCCTTAAATATCACAAAGATATTTTTAAATTATGCAAGAACTACAAAAAAGGAAGCTAAACAAACCAACAAAAAATAGAATAAATATCTTTGATAATTTATAAATGGGGAACTATTTATGCTTTGGTCACATATTAACAATGCAGTTTTTAAGGCAGACAAAAACGACCTATTCTCTCAAATCTGTATCATATCTTCATGACAAAGGCAAGCAGTAGCCTTCCATTAGAGCTTATGTAAAATATTAAATTGAATTTTTTTATTTGTGTGTTTTTTTATCCACATACATGTTTGTGTGTATATGTGCCTGTGCCGTAGCACACATGTGGAGGTCAGAGGACGATTTGCAGGAATCTCTCTTTGATATGTAATTTTGAGAATGGGACTCATACCTTCAGATTGGGAAGCAAGTAATTTTGCTCACTGAGCCACCCTGTTGGCCCTATGCTAGTTTTCTCAAATGAGCAGGACATTGTTGCTATCAACAATCACCCTACTGTTCAGAAGGATAACAAAACCTCCTTCTACTGTTTTGTGACTGGTTCCACTGTTTTTAATATATTTCCCCCTGTGTAAAATTTCTGATATTTGGTAATGAACATTGTCATCTTCTATCTACACAAAATTCCATTGCTTTTAGAAAGGCTTCCTTCTCTCCTATCTTGTCTAGTCCATGACCATTGAGAATTTCATTATCTGATTCCTTTCTGTAACAATTATCACTGCTGAGTTGCACATCTACAGAATGCATATAATTGTTTTCTTATAATTACATCTTTCATTTCATTCTACAAGAGCAAAATTATCAAGTAGCTCTACCCTTTGTTATTATATTATATTGCATTATATATTATTCTTATACCTGGATGTTGACCATTTGACAAAAGATGTGGATTAAAAAAATGTATTGATGGGATTAAATCAAATTTCCCTATTTTTGTTAGGTTTGTGGCCATGTACATAAAAATGAAAGGTCTTTCAAGAGAATTAGAGTACAAAAAAGTTATCAATATGAAGAATATAACTAGATCTGGATCATCTATAAACTCAGTACATTTGATTCGACATTTATTACATTTTCCTACTTTTTCATATGTAAAGGCATGAGTGCACCACTTCTTAATGCAAAATAATCATGATTTATTACTCAATCACAAAATAAGTTGAATTTATAAATATACAAACACTTCTGAGAAGCTAAATTTAAATTCCCATTAAAATATCTTCAAAATAAGAAATCTTTTGACATTTTATCTACGTAGATGGAAATGGAATTTATCTATCTGTGAATTTATCGATACTTTGCAGAATTCAACACCCAAAGACAGAGATGGCAATATTAGAATTTATGTCTTTTTCCTTCTTTATATTTTCTGGGAAACTGTTGTTAATTGTTGTGATAAACCCTGATCATTAAAGGTTTACACAATTAAATGTGAGGATTAAACATTCACCCATTTCCAGACTTAGATATTAATCCAGGATGAGAACAAATTGAATTTGCCATACATAAGCTTCCCACTATCACAGATGTTCTGTGAAATCTTTGGAAACTTGGGGATTACCACTGACATATTGATTTTGTGGAACTCATTTGGCTAAATATGTCAGAATGAATATGTATATTTGAGTTTATTAGACAAAAGGAAAAATTCTTGTAGAGTAACTGCAATTCCTTAGGGTCTGTGGACTTATGTTCGTTTTTCTGAGAGCAGATGCTTTGAGGTAATGCCTTATCACTTTGATGTTATATAAAATTATAATTTTCAGTCATAGTTTTCTTTGAGATAATACATAAAATATTTAAAGAAAAAAACTACTTTAAATGTCTATAACCAAGGTCAGTCAAAGCCATTTATACTCTTAAAAAAGTCTGAAGAGACAAAGCCTGGAAAGATAGACTTCCCTGAGAGCATATTATCAGTGTCTACACATTCTAATCCACTGTGACACTGGAGAACTTTAAGGTCAGCCTGACTAATGAAAAAGTCAATTTTATTATGTAACTAGGAAACAGTTGAGAAAGAATAATCAATTGCATTTGTTTTTGAAGTTCAGAAGGACTAGGATTGCAGCGGTCGGATCAATAAATCACCAGTAATTGATATTTAAACAAATTTAATAACAAAACAGACTCACAAAACCAAGGTTCCAGCGGGGTAGCCAGCGGAAACAGGAGAGCAAGCGGAAGGGCCCGCGCAGCCTCTGCCCGCGCACTATATCAGTTAACATACGCCTGAGGGCAGCCCGCCCCCAAGGGGAGGGCTTATCCCTACAAGGATTTCTCTTAGTCATGATAACAAAACCAAAGGGTGCCTTGGAATTTTATACTCTAAAGAGGGAACATTCAAACAGTAGACAAACCTAAGAGATTTATCACGTAAGGGTTCTTTCTGAAATTATCATATCTAATATCTGCTCCTTTAAAACAGTTGTTTGGTTAGCAATGGCAACAGAAAATTTAAAACACCAAAAGAAAAGCTCACTCTCCTTCTCCCTCTTCTCTCACACATTATTAGTGCATAGAGTCTCTTCCCTAATCACAGAGTGATCTGTCAGAACTAATGGGTTATAGAATTACAGGAAGTCAATGTACTAATATGCCTTTGCCTGTAAACCTGCTGCTTCATTTTCTTGCACTGTTCATTTATTTAAATGTATTTTTCATTGACTTCAAATAATGATTTGATGCTATGTTAATTTTAAACTGTCATCTTGATAAAACAAGAAGTCTGAATGATAAAGCAGGATATTGAGTTTAAACCTTATTTTGAAATTTCTGATCTACAAGTTGAGATGGAAAAAAAAAAGTTTGCTGTTTGTTTTGTGTAGCCACAAAAGTGTTCTCTAGAAAAGACTTCTATAAACATTACATACAAGCCTTTTCATGGGACTTTTTTATTATTAGTGAAGTTATGGGAATGCTAGATTTTTAAATAGACTCAATGTGAAAAATTCAGTGAAACATTCACAATTTATACTCAATTTCTAAAAGCATCTTTTCAATAACCTTCTTTTAAATTATAGATAAATCCAGGAAGGAAATTCATGTTTTTTTTTACTGTTATTCTGTTTTAAAATTGCATAGTTTGCTACAGAATATTAAATATAAGGATAGAATTTGTAATTACTGAGTTGAAAGAGGATGAAAGATTAGAAGGATGTGTTTCCCTATGGCGATTGTTCAAAATGCTTCATTTTGAACTTAACACTGTTTCAGTTTGGATTAATTGACAGGAGATCTTACTTTTATCTTAAAATTCATATTAAATTTTATTTTCATTTCTTCTGAGTGGGGCCTTTTCTTGAGCACTTCTAACTTAGTTTACTTATTTACTTCCAACATGTTTTAATTATTATACTTATATTTACTTACTGTTCTTAACCTATATAGATGGGCTTTTGTAGCTGGAGCCTGCTTGCTTGTTACCGGCCACACAGACCAACAGTAATTACACAAAAACTATATTAATTAAAACACTGCTTGGCCAACCATTTAAGCATATTGCTAACTAACTTATATATCTTAAATTTACCCACTTCTATTAATGTGTGTACTGCCACATAGTTGTGGCCTTCACGGTAAAGATCATTCCGGCATCTGGTGTCTGTCTCTTGTGGCACCTACATGGCTTCTTTCTGACTCTGCCTGCTCTCGCCTCCTCTATCTGCTTGGAATTTCTGCCTTGCCCTATTCTTTGTTGCAATAGGCCCACAACAGTTTTATTATTATTATTATTATTATTATTATTATTATTATTATTATTATTATTAACCAATGGTTTTCACAGAGGTAAATCCCACATCAGATTATAATTTTATAATAGTTTCATATTTTAAGAAATATTTTAGAGAGAATAAGAATAGTTTGCATTGAAAATAAGGTGCAGGTTCATAGTTCATTTGGTAAAGTGTTTGGCTTATGAAAATAAGGATCTGAATTTAGCTCAAAACAAAGCACTCAGAAACAGAAACAGCAGCAGCAACAACAACAAAAAAAGCAGAGAGTACACAAATAGGAGTCAGAATTATTGTAGTAATGCACACTTGGTGACTTTCTGTTAACGTAAAAAGTTGGTATTAAATAACAGTATCAATAGAAAGTTTAAAACAACAACAAAGAACCTGATAAATTCTGACCACCACTCTAAAGATTGAAGCTATTCCTATCTACCAAAATAATTTTAGTATGCTCACCTTTGGAAACTGTCAGATTTTAAATCATAGATTGGAGGGCATGTACTTAGTGTGTCTTTTTCTTTTCTATAGTTAACTTTAAATCCTATCATAAAATGATTAGCACCTGATTGCATTTGTTTTACTATTGTAACTATTGGTATAGCTTGGCATGTTTGGCATTATTGTATTTCACGAGGGCAATTTGAATAGAACAGTTGATGTTTTGAAGGTTACACCCTCAGTAGCCTTCATGGTACCTTCCAGGACTATAAGAACTAACCAACAGAGCAGAAAATGGTCAGAACTAATTAGATTTATCCACATCCTATGACAGTTTTCCTCAGCAGAGAAATTTCTTTGTGATCTGGCTCCTGGTTAAAAAGTCACATTTGGTTAAAGTTCACATTTGGTTAAGTGACTATGGGTGCTGAGTTACAAGTGCCACATCTGTTTCACTTCATAATCTAGGACAATGGAGAGAGAATGGGAGCTATAGAAAGTAGATGACTTCTACAGTGGGAAGAGTCAGGTTTCTTCAATGATATAGACCTCGGTAGGCTGACAACACTCTGTATGGACAGCCCAATTCAGATTAGATGACTTAATACAGAAACAGAAAAAATGTGCAAGAAATTTGAGATGTAGTAGGGAGGTAAGGGTTGTTTTTCAAGGAGTAAAAGAGAGGATTTGGGATCAATATTATCGAAGTAAATTGTATGAAATTCTCAGAGAATTAGCATACATATTTTAAAAATAATGTACACAGAACCTAAAGAATGATGCTCAAAGCTGTCCTCTGACATCTATATACATACTTGTACATGAATGCACTTGTTGCTCAGAAACACATATATGTATACACAAAAATACACCTTCACATATGCGTGAATTCAGAAAGGCAGTGGCTTTTTCTCAAACAGTGGTGCCAGAGCTGTAAGGCATTACAGTTGTCATATGAGAAAATATGAGCCTTAACACATATGTGCTTAAACTGTCTTGGGATTTTGTCTGCACTCTTTTGTAGATTTTATAAAACCCTCCAACTTGGAGGAAACATCCTTAGTATATGGAATATTCTAGGGAGAGGCAAGCATTCCATGAGGCAAAAGGAGATTATTAAATACAGTTTGAGCAAAGAACTCAAAGGCGTCAGGAAGTTCCAGAAATGAAAGGAATATTCTAGGCTCTCCCTTTCCAAGCATCTTTAAGAAACAAATGTAAGATTCCCTGAGGCAAACTGAGCTTCAGAAAACAGTCTCCGAGCACCCAAGCACCTGAAAGAAGCAGAGATCTGATGAACCAACCAGAAGGAAAAGTGATCAGTCATAGAAGAGAATCTACCCACCTGAATTGTTTAACAGAGACATTCTTATAAGAAACCCTGATAAAACTCGGTTCAATAAGGTGGACTTCTATCCTTGCTTCCCTATCTAAGGTAAGTAAATGGTTGATCATGTCTTTCCAGGGACAGTACCAAACATGTGCCCCCAAGCATTTATATGCAGTTTTTATGATTGTGTTTAAAACTTATTTCTTTCTTTCTCTCTCTCTCTTTTTTTTTGGTGTGTGTGTGTGTGTGTGTGTGTGTGTGTGTGTGTGTGTGTGTGTGTGCGTGTGTAAAAACGTGCAGGCATGTGAGGATGCCAGAGTACACCTATGAAACTAAGAGGAAAGTAAAACTCATAGGAGTCAGTTTTCTCTTTCTACCACTCAAATTCTAGCAACTAAACTCGGGTCCTCAGGCTTGGTGGCAAGAGTGTTCATTTGCTGAGCCATCACATTCATATGCCCAATATATTTTATAAGGTTACTTTCCTAAAGTTGAAGATTCATGTTTACCTCCTATCATGATCAATATATTTACTACCCCTTAAGAAGAAAACGTGTTACAATTGTTCTATATAACTGAATATATCTTACTGTTCCATTTTCTGTTTATACTTTTTCTTTAGAGTTTCATCTTATGATTGCCAAGAGAATTGTGACTTAAAAAGGTTCTACATAGCCTAAACCAGAACACTGTTTATTACAAAATAAACAGTGATATAGACATTTAGCAAAAAACTATAGCTTCTGCCTTTGCTATTAAGAAATATGTAGAACAATACTGCAATCCTATGGTAAGTTCAATTTACTTATAGATGATCCACAGGGTCAAACTGTGTCAAACAGTTCTGTTTACCAAAAAAAAAAAAAATGTGTTATTTTGATGTTATATACAGAGCTGGTAGCTTTGCCATTGGCATTAAAAAAAGAATACAAATCTATTCTACAAAGTCTCTCTATCTTTTAAATTTTCGTAAAATTGATTATCTGCTAGTTAATTTGATCAAGAAAGTTTTCCATAGGGCAGATTTTGTTTAACTCCACTTCATAGCACAGGTTGGTTTGCTCCTCTGTCCTCTGTGTCTCCTAATATCAACAGCAAGGTGCAAGTCCGATGGAAGGACAGAGGTTCAGAGTCACTGTTAAGGTGCTGTAGTAACGGGGGCTGCTGGTACATGGCTTCCACTGTGCTAAGTCTCACATTGGAACCACAACAGAGATAGTAATTCATACTGTCTGCAATGCAGTATTCTTCATGTTCCTTTAAGTCCCAATGTTAGCTGGTTACTGTGCCTACTGTTGGGAGTTACTGTTTTCCTATACAAGAACCGCAGAAACATTCGCGCTAAATCTCTGTACTCTAGAATGTGACAGACTAGTCAATTGTTCCTTAACATGTCCTCACCCATATTGAAAAAAAAATTCCTGGAATAGTTAAATTCATCACAACTTGTTTATATGAATGAAACATTTCAAACATAAATAAAAGTAAAAGAAGGCAAACAAAATCTTGAGACCAAGAGACAAAAAGGAAAAAGATAAAGTGAAATACGTATTTTGAAAAAAGATTCTCTAAGAAGGAGGAGGCAGAACAGGGAGCGGGGGGGATAAAGGTTACTCTGTAAATTGCTACCTACGTTCACTGTGTGAAAATTACTTTCCTTTCATATAAAAACAATCAGGACAAAAATCAGCTGGTGATAAACAATGACAAATTTTACTGTTCTAACACAAGTGTTAACTCTTAGTCAAATGTTGGGCAGAATATTTCTGAAACTTTCTATTGTCTAACAGGCAAGGAAACATTCCCAGTCATAAACAATAGATAAAGGAACCTTCAGTATCATTTTGTTATAATCTATAATCACTGAGTAGCTTGGATTTATTTATTATTATTTTTTCCTCTTTTACTATTTTTAAAGGCCAATTGTCAGTGGATTTATTGGTGCTGAAGAGCCTTGGTAATAAAATGTCTTTGGCTGGTGCTCTTTTTGACATTTATGTCATGCCAAATCAAACTACAGTTTTATTAAACTTTTATGGTCACTGATTTCAGTTTATTAATTTCCCACTTTCTGTAATTTCAATATTTACAAAAGACACCTATTCAGTAACATTTCTTAATCCATAGTAAACTTTTCTTTTTCATTAACAAAAATGAATTTTTTTTATTTTATTATCTTGGCTCAGGTGATAAATCACAGGAATTAGCAGTCCCAACATGTTTTTTATTTCATGTAGTTTTGGTAGTCTAGAATTACATTTTGTTACTTTGAAAATGCCCTGCTATCCAAATCACAGAGTTTCCACTAAGCATCAACAGTCATGCTGCAGTTTCTGCCCATGCAGCTGTTGGAAAATGGCCTCCCACAACAGGAAAAGGCTGTACAGCTGCTGGAGGAGACACACAGTTCTTAAGAGGGAGTTGTCTCTCCTCCCCTCCCCTTCCTTATCCTGCCTTCCTCTCTCTCTCTCCCTCTCTACGTACCTACCTGCCCCAACTTGCTTTCTCTTCATTGCCTTTCTCTTTTGCCATCTTTTCCCCTCCCTACCCTTTTAACTATGCTTATATAGTGCAGTTGCATGACCTATATTGAAAACAGCCCCTACACATCAGTCAATACCTTTTACAAATAACCTAACTTAATGTTAATTTCATGAAAGTTTATGTTTCTATTCCTAATCTTGGTTCTTTCAGTTTAAGTTGAAGAAAGCAGCATCTTCTGGTAAAAATCACAATGCCAGGCTTGACTTCCTTCTTTTTTACAGAAATCTTTTAAATCAACTCTTGTCCAAAAGTATTTCATGAAAAATTCTAGAAAAAATGACCAATAAGTTTTAGATTGTATACTGTTCTGAGTAGCATGTTGAAATCTCACCTCTGTATTTTGTCCTGTTCAGAATGTGAATGATTCTCTTGTCCAGCATCCCCATGCCGTGTTTTCTACCATCACTGAAAACTTCCTAACTGTCTTAGTTAAAAAAATCAGCTACTAATATATAAGACACACCACATTCTAATAACTTATATTGAAATAAATTGTTATAATAAGCACCCTTCATTATTGTCTGTTATTAATTCTTTATTTTATAAACAAATTAACATATTATGACAATCATATGAAACAAAAACTTTATGCCAGGTTTAGGGTTCTGATTTCAAGCATTAATTGTGGTCCTGGAACATTTCTCTGATAAATAATTCAAGATTTCTTGCTTAAAATAATTCTAAAACATGTAAGGCTTATTATTTACATTGTGGTCACTCTTATTGATCATGACTGCTAAATGTTTTGAAAAGTAAATTTGGTGTGGGCTTTAAAAAATTAGAGTGACTATCAGATTTATTTTTATATTTAGTATACATATATGTATAAATTATTTCTTTGATAATCCTAATTTTATTAAACTCAGTACCAATTTAAACAATAAAAGCTAGACTTCTGGATACCTTTTTATTTTCTCTTAACTAATTATTCCGTATTTGATAGTCTTAGCTGAATCATTATTTTATTTTATTTTATAATGATGGAGGAAGGTCACTGGTTAAATAATAAAGAAACTGCTTGGCCCTGATAGGTTAGAACATAGGTGGTTGGAGTAAACAGAACAGAATGCTGGAAGAGGAAGTGAGCTCAGATGCCAGGCTGTTGCTCTGCAGGGCAGACGCCATGAAGCTCCGACCCAGAATGGACTTAGGCTAGAATCTTCCCGGTAAAGGGACCTTGGGGTGCTACGCACATTATTAGAAATGGGCAAATCCAGGTGCAAGAGCTGGCCGAGAAGAGACTGGATATAATGGGCCAAGCAGTGTTTAAAAGAATATAATTTGTGTGTTGTTATTTCGGGAAGAGCTAGCCAGTGGCAGGAGCTGAGTAGCAGAACGCAGCCCGCAGATCCTACAACAGTCTTTTGAGAATTTTGTACAAAAAAAAAAATTGATCACATTCATTCCTCCTCATTCTCCTCCACCTTAATTTGTATCGATTCTTTTTATTTTCCACCCCAATTTGTATCATTGTTTCTTTGTTTTTACCCATTAACATCCAATTTGTGCTGACTATATGTGTGTGTGTGTGTGTGTGTGAGAGAGAGAGAGAGAGAGAGAGAGAGAGAGAGATTCCATTGGAGCAAGATGAATTTACCAGAGTCAGTACTTAAAGAAAACTTAATCTCTCTCTTCTAACACCTTTCAGTTGCCAATACCTATCTGCTTACAAGTGATGGGAGCTTATGTCTAGCCCATCCCCATTCTAGAGATGGTCTTGATGGAGCTTGTCTGGTATTATCAATGTTGCAATAACCACTAGGAATCCATATGTGCAGTTTCCTTGTCGTGTGTGGAGGGCACTGTTTTCTTATTTTCATTTACCACCTCTGATTCTTTCAGGTTTCTATCCCTTATTTTCCAAGTGTCCCTGAGCCTTGGAATGAGGGAACACAGTGTAAAGGTTCCATTTAGCACTTAGAGTTCTACAGTCTCTTATTTACTGCACCATAGCCATTGCTGTAAGATTGATGATTGTATTTACCCACCATCACACATAGCACTTTGTAGATTATAAAAACAAGTCAGTTGGGATGAAGTTTTCAGGTGAATGCCAACTTAGCTTTAATATATCCATGATCTGTTTCTCAAATATGTAGTGTCTTCAGCAATATGGGCTTGCTGTCAAGTTCTGTGGGCTAAACAGAAGTGTTACTAATACACTATGATGTTTAGGATTCTATATCCCTACCTAATTATGATACTATGTTTAAACATTGTGTATTTAAAAATCTGACCTGTAAGTATTTTTCTTTAATGTTATTTTTAAAGAACCTGACTTTATTATAACCTAGAAACATTTATCTTTGTCAAATGTCATTAGAAATTAAGTGAAAACAAAAGAGAAGAAATATATTTACTTTAAAAAATTGTCCATGTAAGTGCATGTATATCAGATACTTTTTCTAGGAGGTTAATATATTGTTTTCATGTAATGTTGTGATCTTTGAATGTAATTATTAGCAATCTATTTACTTGAAATTATAAACTCACTTATGAAAATAAACTAGAAAAAAATCATCTTTAACAGTAGGGTTGGCTTTCCCTTTTTATGTCTGATATTATTTGATCTTTATTTTATGCCTAAGAGAATGGACAAAAAGGAAGATTGCCTTTACCTTTTCTGTCATTCAATTATCAAGGAGGAACAATTTCCATGGATCTGGAGAGTGCTGAGCCATCAGAATTTGTCTTTTATGCAGGCTCAGTTATATAAGCCAGCATAAACTAAGCTTCCATAGAATTAGCTTGTCTTTCTGAAGCTGCATATTTCTCTATACAGAGTAGTGGATTAAGGACAAAGCTGCTCTGGCCTTCATCCTGGATTTGTCATTCTAGCTATTTGTGTGATCCAGGTCAGATCATAAGGCATGCCTGCTTGAACATTCACAGCTGCGGAAAGCAGCTGCTTCCCTGGAAGTTACACACACTCATGAACACTTTAAAATAAATTCCAACATTCATGCTTAGCATGAAAGCAATACTTCTTGTGCGAGTTACTTATCATTTCCAGTCTCGCTTTAACTTCATAAACTTTATTTTAAAAACTGCTTACAAAAATTTTAACACATCAAAATTAACCAAATCCCAAAACTATGCATGTGTAGGTGCTTCCATCCAGTTTGAAAAGCAGTTCTGAATCTGTGTAGCTTCCAGTTGAATTTTACTTGCAGTATTGAATATGTGGTTTGATCTTCTCCATCACAAAAATGGAGAAATACACGACATAATTAGAACTAGAAAAACAATTAACTTTAAAGTTTTGTTCTTAACTCATATTTGCTGCCTTTATTTAGTTTTCCCCCATCCCCTAATACCCTATTTTGTGTTTATCATATTCTTCATGTTTAAATTTATTCTTTTCTCATACATAAATCCCAACCAATTTGCCCTCCCTCTAGTTGTACCCCTCCCCAACATATACTCCTCCTCTGTTTCCCTTCAGAGATAAGCAGACCACCCAGAAATACCACCCAAACACAACGCAATATGACTTGACACAAACCAAAATATCAAGGCAGGACAAAGCAACCCAGCAAAAAGACAAGTGTCCAAAGAGCAGGCAAAAGTGTCAGAGACACTTCATTCCCAGAGTTAGGATGTCCTCCCCCACAAAATAAAAGCCAGCAAACTACACAAACATAACAGATATGCAGCGGACCTAGAGAAGGCCAATAGAGGCAACATCATTGTCACTGCAGTCTAGTTTTGATGAGCTAAACTAATAGCAAGAAATGAGAAAAGAAATTCATTTCCTATTAAATGCTTCAAGATTCTTTACGTATAATGCATTTATGTAATATATGTCTAAGTTGTTAAGTAATACTTTAATAGAGGAATTATAGTTTTATTAATAGCTGTTATGCCATGTAAGGTGTTAACAGATAAAATATGAAATTATATATGTTCTTGTTCATCTTTAAAAACAGTTGCACAGTAGAATTTTGTACATACCTTTACAGAGGTTTTGTCATAGCAAATTTTAAGAAGAAAAATTGAAATGAAACACTTGCCTGACAGGAGCGTATGACACCAGCACTTCAACAAATTACTGATTTTTGTGGGACTTAGTTGAGGAGATTTTGCTTCTTTCCTACTTAACTATGTCTCTCATTTTTACACTATTACTTTCCACATGGCATAAATATTATCATGTATTTAAAGGAGATGAGTTAGCCCACAATTTTGTAACTTAGGTATTCATGACTGATATCTCTGCTTATTTCTATTTTGTAAAGATGAATATGCATTTAAGTGGTGTAGCAAAGATTTCTGCAGTTTCAGTGTTGCATGTCTTTTAAATACCATCCTTATCACAATACCTCTAGAGTGCCAATACTTCTTTAAAAATCATTTTGAAGAAATACACTGATATTAAACTCATCAATAAAAATGCAAACCAGTCAACAAGAATAATTTCTATGCTTCTTTCCATTTGCAATTTACATACTTCCCGTGAGTCTCCTTTACCTCATGATACAATCTAGCTCATATGATGTTAAGACTGTACACTATACAAAGTTTGTTTTCCTTCTTTCTTTGATGTGACATTTTGCCTTCTATTATGGCCCAATAGGACTAATATACACACACACTTACATTTCCATAGTCCAATCACATTTTTACTTGCTGTTTTATTTTGTTCTCCTTAATACATCTTTTTCTTCAAAATCTCCCTCTTCCTTACCAATTATCAAACATGTTTTCCTCCAGGATGCTAACTTGACCTTGCTTAAAGGAGCAGGAATCAGACTTTTGTTCTCAGGAGCTTCTACAACAGTGTGCTATATTTTTCGTTTCCCATGACTGTGTTTTGATGGAGAACAATCTTTAATCATCATAATTTTATTCTACTATTAGTAGCTACTTAATAACTGCTTCTGAATGGGAATGAGTTGATTGTGGCGCATTAGTATAATTACTGCTTTCCAGCTCAGGAAGTAGCAGTAGACAATTACCAAACCAAAACTGGCTGGATGACATCTTATTAAATGAACTGGGTGGTAAGTGGGTAAAAGTCAATAGACCCACTTAGGGCTTAATAATTTTAATGAAAATATTTTAAATACAACTGGATGATTTAGTATTAATATATTATGAATATATAAATATATTACTAAGAATTTACTGTCAATATTATGTCGCTCAGTAATCCCTTTCTTATAGGTCCTTGCTATCTGTAAGCTTCAGTTCCTTGAACTATTAAATTTTTCTCTCTGAAAACTTGCAAGACAACAAAATAAATTAAATGATTCCTATATCATTTTTATTACTAGTATTAATTAAATTTATTCGTTTATTTTTACATCTTGACCATAGTTTGCTCTCCCTCCTCTCCTTCCATTCCATCCTCCACCCTCCACACCCACTCTATTTCCCTATCTATTCTCCTGTGTTTCTGTTCAGAAAGGGCCAGGCACCTCATGGAAGACAACAAAGCAAGGCATATGAAGTTGAGATAGGACTAAACTCTTCCCCTTGTATTAACACTGGGCATAGCAACCCAGTATGAAAAAAAAGGATCCTGGAAGCAAGGCAAAGTGTTAGGGACAGACCATGCTTCCACGACTAGGAGCCCACAAGTTCATCAAGATACAGAACTGCTACACATACATAGAGGACCTAGGTGCGTCGCATGAAGGCTCCCTAACTGTAGGTACAGAGTCTGTGAGCTCCTATCTACCCAGGTTAGCTGGTTCTATGGGTTCCCTTGTGATGACATCTGATGACCCTTCTGTATACTGTGTATATGTTCTATTACTATTGATTAATAAAGAATCTGCTTTGGGCCTATCGCAGAGCAGAATTAGCCAGGTCAGAAATCCACACAGAAATATATAGAGAAAGTAGGCGGAGTCAGAGAACTGCAATTTAGCTGCCGGAGACAGATGCCAGAACTTCGGCCACAATCTCGTGGTAAAACATAAAGTAATAGAAATGGGTTAATTGAAGATGTAAGGATTAGTTAATAATAAGCCTAAGCTATTGGCCACACAGTGTTATAGTTAATATAGTTTCTGTGTAATTGTTTTCATCTGAATGGCCAGGAAGCAAATGAGCGGCCTCTCACTACAGACCTCGAACCTGTGGCATGTACAATATATCCTCCCTCTTTCCAACAGGGTTCCCTGAGCTTGGTCCAGTGCTTGCCTGTGGAGCTCTGAATCTGTTACCATCAGTCATGGCATTAAGGCTATCTCATGACAAGGTAGTTACCAATCTGAATAAAAGAGATGGGCAGTTCAAGCCACCGATCCACAAACACTAGGAGTCTTATCTGGGGTCATTCTTGTGGATTTATGGGAGTTTCTCTTATATCAAGCTTCTGCCTAACACCAAAATTAATTCCCCCCATCAAAATATCTCTTTCATTATTCTCCTGCTCTGTCCATGACCCCCAACCCAATTCCTCATGTTGCCATCGCTCCAGCCACCAGGCTATCCAAGAGATCTTTTCTATTTCCCCTTTTTGGGGAGATTCATGAAACCCCAAACCCCTTTGGGCCCTCCTTGTTGTTTAGCCTTTTTTAGAACTGTGGATTGTAGTGTGGTTATCCTTTACTTACACTAGTCAGAATGGTTAAGATCAGAAAGAAACTTGCACAGTCACTTTAGAAATCAGTATGGAGGTTTCTCTGAAAATTGGGAATCAACCTAACTTGAGACACAGCTATACCATGCTTGGCATATAACCAAAGGATACTCAATCATTCTACAAAGACACTTGCTCAGCTATGTTCACAGAAGCATTATTCGTAGAAGACAGAACCTGGAAACAACCTAGATGGCCCTCAATCAAAGAAAATATGGTACATTTACACAATGGAGTATCAGCTCTTAAAAACAATGACATCAAGAAATGTGAAAACAAATGCGATGGAGGTAGAAAATAATAACCCTGAATAAGGTAACCTAGACTCAGAAAGACAAACATGGTATGTCCTCACTCTAAAGTGAATATTAGCACTTAAGGATAGCTATGCTGCAATCTATGTCTCTGAGGGGTTGTGTTCCATAATATTTATATTCTAGAGAAGCTCAGAAGAGATCAATAGGTGCAGGAGGTTTCCTTATGAGTTTCAATAACAGAGTTAAACATTTTACTATTTCGTATGCTTTATATCTTGGAACGCATAACACTATCCTTCAAATGAAACTTGAAAATGATATATCCACATAAGAAAAAAATAAATAAGTTATAAAAGTGTGAAAAGTATAAAAGAGTGAAGTATATTTTAACTCTTTGACACCTCTGTTATAGTCTATGCTAAATACTACATGATCAACAAATATATGGACATGACTTGCTGCACTAATTTCTGCTGTTTCAGCATTGAATACTACAACTTTAACTCTTAACTCAAATACCTGAACATATTAATTTTATTTCCTAAGAAATAATAAGAGAAGATTTTGTGTGTATTTGAGATCTTAAAAGCATTAAAAAGCAAAGTGGCTACCAGTTATTTTTTAAATTTTGACTGACAAGTTATGGTATGAAGAATTCCTCATGTTTGTGGTTTGTTTGTTTGTTTTCTAACTGCATTGAGGTGTACATTGTATTGTCAGAGTGTGTTATCAGATTATCCATATTACTCCTAGGTCATTATACTATGTGACATTTTCACAGCAAGGCAGACAATATATGCAGGAAGTAGATCTCTGCTTCTATTTCTTATATCTGTTAAACATTTGCCTATTAGTCAATCAGCCTGGAATAATTTCCCTTTCAACCTAATGCAAACCATCTGATTAGGAATATAAATAGCTATATACACACCAAACATTTACAATGTAAACCAAACTCCTGCAAGAGTGACATTCCCTTTTCACTTATCATGAGTCAGCACACCCTCGGCCAGAGGAATTTCACAGGACTTAAAGACCACAGTAAGTGAAGCACAACAATGATGTCAAAATCAGATTGCCACTAACAGTTTCATTACAATCAACACAAGATGTTCATTGAAATGCTTTCAATTCAGAGAAAATCTATAAACCATGCTTTGTGATCACTATATTTTTTATTAAGTTTTATATCTCATGTATAAATTTAAATATTTACTTAGAAATGTGAAGGTTACTATAATTATAATGACTTAAGCTGTCTAAAAGCAACTAAAGTTATTGACAACTTTGATGGCATTCATTAAATGGAGCAAAGTATGTTTTCTACTTACTTAAAACTCATATCACATATATCTAAATTTACATTAAATATATAATTCTTATGAAGTGCAGTTTGAGATTTCAGCAGGTAGATTATTTTATTAAATCACCTGAATCTTTAATGAAATATCATCATGCCCTGACAGTCAACATTTCTTTCACTCATAAAATTCACTTCTTTTCTAAGATCCAAAAACTACCCTGTGGATAATAATCATGGAAATTGTCCTCTTTTTTCACCCAAGTATTTAAAAAGGAATAACAGAGGTATGAAAATTCGAAATTTGTCACTGTTCGTGCCCATATCTCCATCTGCAAAGCAACTGATAACTAATGCCTTCTATTACCTGAGTATCTATAGAATCAATGTCCAATTTCTAATGACAAGCCGAAATTCTGAGTAAATATTCTGATTTCAACTTTTCACTTTTGCTGCAAATTGACAAGATGGTATTACATTTATTAATTTTCTTCAGTACTCCAGGTCTGCTGCTGTTTTTAAATCTTTCTTAAAGTGCCTGCCTAAGAAAAATAGCTCCATTACAACTGAAATTCTTCAGTGTCCTGAAGGAATTACGTTTCATAAGAGTTTTATGAATGTTTGGGAAAGTTTTATTAAAAATTTGAATTAGAAGGCTTTTGTGATTACCATCCTCACAGAGTCTAGAATTTGCATCCAGACAAAACTCTAAGTATATCAGTGAGGGATGTTCTACATTGCTTCAGCTGAGATAGGAAGAACTGCCTAAGTTGGATGGTAATATTCTATGGTCTGTGGACCATAAACTCAAAACAAAGAAGCAAAAAAATGGAGAATTCATTCCTCTTAACATTCAAGCTTATAGTTGTAATATTAGAATTGTTAAGATTTTATGGTATTGAAATTAGTAAACTCAACAGGACTCAACAAGAAATGTTCAAATTGAAGTCTAAGAGACTGCATTTCTTTCATTGTAAAATTAATCACACTAGATAAGATGAATAGTGATATCATCCTTACTTTGAATGAAAATCAATTACCTATCAATATTCACTAGTTATTAGAAGGCAGATATTTAAACTGGTACTCACATTCATTCAAGAACAGTGATGAAATAAAGAAAAAGAAAATATACTTTAAACACACGGAATTTGTATCCAAGAGATTAGTGCAATTTTTAAAGTTGTTATATAATTAATTTGTATGTATTATTTTCTGTATCTTTTTTTAATAAACTATATAATGGAAGCAAGCATATCTCTGAAAGTGATTATCAAATTATACTTTTTGCTATGATTGTTAAAATTTTGAGAAGTCCACGTAGCCTGGAAAATTAAAAAAGTAATGATCAATGGAAATCCTAATTTCCACCAACAGATTGTGACAAAATAATGGTGATCTGTGAGAGAGAAATGGATGACTATTGAAGGGACATTTTTCATTAAGTTGGACAATCAAGAAATTTTGTTTTAGAGGATTGTTTGAACTATATTCAGTAAAAAATGTCACTGAAAAAATTTAAAAAAAAGTCACTGAGCCAACAGGAATACATAAAGTTTATTGAAAATGAAGAATAAAAAATAATCCGCAAACCATTGGTAGTGAATTGAAATAAAAAACAATCAAAAGATGGAACAATTACATAAATGAATTTTTCAAAACTTTATCGTTTTATCTTTACACAGGAGCTAAGTGTAACAGAAGATTTACTGTAAAAGCTCTCTAGGATGTGATTTAGTTAATATTTCTAATTAGATTGATTAAAATAAAGTAATTCATATAAATAACATAATAAAATTATTTTGAATTTCTCTTTTGACCAGGTACTTTCAAGAATCTTCTTCATAATAGTTGTGACATAAAGTTATAAAGCGTGTCAAATTCTGCAACAGCAACAATGCGAGAAGAAATCTACAAAGTCACAACTAATCAAGAAAATTTATTGCAATCATTTTAATATAGTTTCACTGTAGAATCCAGTCATGATACCAATACATTCATTTGTAGATAATGTTTTTCATGACTTTCTGTTGCCTTTTCTATGCATATAATTCAAAGTCCAGATGTTTTAGAATGTTGCAAAAGGACGAAGTAAAGATTACAAATAATGAGAAAGACATGGTTCCCAGGTGATTGAAAGTGGAATCGCTAACACTGTTAGAGAAGGAGATGATATCATTATCCCTGCATTCCTTTAAAAAAAAAAAACATGAAATACATGTGTCAGTTTCCGCCACTGCTACTTTTATTAAAGCATAGGTCACTGGTATCTAGAAGAGCTTAATTAAATGTGGGGGTTTAATTAAGGATTACAAGAAACTGAAGTTTATCAAGTCCTTGTAGGTAAAATATCATTTGACCCATAGTCAATGATATTAATTCTACAAAGTCATCACAAATGATGAGAGTGGGAAGGAATGCATTATGAGTCACCGTTTGAAAATTTCTCTTTTGAATTTTTGCTTCCCTATACCAACTATCTTGCTGGAGTACTTTCAAGGTCATCATAACTGTGGATGTCACAGAGCCTTCGAAAGGACTACCATAATCACGGGAAAATTGTTAGCATGAGACAGAGCTGCTCGGTGTCAGCTCAATGTCTTCAAAACAAATTTTCACTGCAAATACAAATTCATCAAGTTACTAACTTAAGTATGCTATGGGTGCGTTGTCAAAGAACTGGAACACCTATCATATTTCTTTGTCTTATTTTCAATCAGACATGGTCTTAAATAAAAGAAGAATGCCAAAATTCTATAATTCTAACCAAAAGGACCTTGTATATTAGAAATACTCAGTTGCCTGCATAAGTGCCTAATAGATATTAATATCAATGTCTTTGCTTGTGGTTTTGAGAAGTATGTGGAGCCTTCAGCTGAAGTGTAGTAGTCTATTCTGTTCTGAAGAACCTGAGTACTTCTAACCATGTACTTCATATTATATTTTTAATCTTTATCTAACTACAAGGCTAACCCAAATAATATTAAGATTAAATATATTCTCTTTGATTGGTCTGAAGAGGTATAATACGTTTTTAATGCCCAAGATCCATATCACCCAAAAAGAAGAAAAATCTGGAGGGAGGATGTGTTAATGAGCAAATGTGTGTTAAGGTCAAAAGTCAATGCTGGGTGTTTTACTCAATCATATTACGGTTTTTATCTTTTTTTTCTTTTTGAAAGGAGTCTCTCAGAACTCAAAGTGTACCAGTTCTGCTAGCCAGCAAGCCACAAGGATCATCCTGTCTCCACTTCCTTTCACCGGCGCTGCCATTGCGAGTAGATAGCATCATGCGTATCGATTCTCTGTCCCTCATGTTTTATTAGTTCTTTAACAATTGTATTTAATGTATTTTCATAATATTAACCCCCTCCCTCAACTCTTCCAAGATCTACCCCCTCTTAATTACTTATTTAACACTCGGTAATAAAAAATACTTTTGAATATATGGTCACCCACTGGAGTGTGTTTGCCCTGCAATGGGCCACACAAACAAAACTGATTTTTTTTTTTTGAGACAGGGTTTCTCTGTGGCTTTGGAGCCTGTCCTGGAACTAGCTCTGTAGACCAGGCTGGTCTCAAACTCACAGAGATCCACCTGCCTCTGCCTCCCGAGTGCTGGGATTAAAGGCGTGCGCCACCATCTCCCAGCCTACAAAACTGAATTTCTATCTCCTAGAAACTACCAAGTATTAAGAACTCTTTGATTAGGGGTAAGACTTCATTCCCATCTCTTTTCCCTATGCTGGGATTTGGTCTGGCTTCAGCTTCCAAAAGTCTTGTACATACTGTCACGAATACTGTTCATATGTTTACTAACTATGTTAAATCTAGAAAACATTGTCATCCAGCATCGCTGTCTCTTATAATCTTTCTGCCTCTTTATTCTCAATGAACCTTGAGCTTTGGAAGGACAGTATGTGAGACAGATGTGTCTTTGAGGGGTAAGCATTCTGCAGTCTCATATTTTCTGCCCCTTGGCAAGTTTGTGGTTCTCTGTGTTAATCAAGACCTACTGGAAAATTCAGTTTTTCTGATAATGTAGAAGTGCTTCACTAATCTAATGGTATAATAAGTCTTTAGGAGAAAGTTTAATGCTATGTAAATTTAGTACAGGAATAGGAATAGGTTGTCCCCTAGCGCTTTTCTAGCCAAAATTCTTGTCCTCAATAAGATTCTGCTCTCACCATTCCTTAACGGTATCAGTTCTTTGTGTAGGGTTCAGTTCCCTTGAGCTTTCCCTAGTCTACATTAGCATACCTATTGGTGTGGTCCTTGTTCAGCTCATGTTTAAACAGTCATGTTGGTGGAATTTTATGGGTGCAGTTTCTGACATTCTAAGAACATATCGATTGTTTATCCAATACTAACTAACCAGCTCTGAAGAAAGCATATAAACAAAAGTAAATTGCACAGACTGAATAGGCTCTATTTATGTATTTAGAGGAAGAACTTGGACAGGGGAAAGGGAAAGGGGCAAATGTATAATTATATTATAATCTCATAAATCGATATTATAAATAACAGCTAAGAATTCTAATCAAAGGAGCATTTATGGGAAGGGTCTACAATATGAAAATCCATGGCACATGACCGAACATTTAAAGTTAATAGATTTGATTGCATGCAACAGCAATTTTTTTTTCGGATATCTATTCATGTAGTTTTCTTAATTAACTCAGCAGGCAGTTATATTGTACCAGATTTTACTTAGTGTCCTTCAATAAAATACTACTTGGGAAAATATTTTCAAGATTTCATAATGTTCAATGATACTGATGTATTGTGGATTGCTCTTCTTGTATTATAAGATAAAACTAAGTACAGAATTGCATACTAAATTATGTTGAAAAGTATTGTAAAAGACAGGATAGTAATACAAACTATGCAGTTGATGATGTCTGGGTTATTTTTTTGCTACTAATCTAATCTAATCTAATCTAATCTAATCTTTATCTCCAGTGAAGTATTAATATCATCAGCATTTTCTAGATCAGAAGTACAATTCTAAAGAATACATTAATAACTTTTAGATTTAGTATATGAAACACCACATTCAAATTCCAACTTCCAAGCTCTTAATATTGAACAATACTGTTTTTCTTGTTATTGTTACTGTTGTTTCAATGTTTAGAGATAGGATTTCTCTGGGTAGCTTTGGTGCCTGTCCTGGAACTAGCTCTTGTACCATTCTGGCCTCGAACTCATAGAGATCCACCTGCCTCCAGCTACCAAATACTAGCATTATGGCATGTGCCACCACTGCCTGGCACTCAGCAATAATGTTTTAATTTTATTGTATTACATATGCAAGTATTCAAAGAAAAGGAATAATTGAGACCAATAAAAATGAAGCAGATATTGTTAGTCTGTGATGTTTGTATGTGTATTGTGTTCTTGTGTATGCATATGGAAGCTAAAATATAATCTTTGGCATCAACCCACACACTCCATCAATATTTTATTAGAAAATGATTTTTATTGGTTCTGGAACTCATAAAGTATGCTAGATTGTCTGGTCATCATCAATTCCTTTTATTAAGATTTTCCTGTATGAACCTTTCCATCCCTGGGACCCTAAGAAGGGATATCACTATGTCCAGTTTCTCTATGTGGATTTGGGGATGAAATGTAAGTACTTGTGTTTTCTAAAGAAACACTTTCTTAACTGAGCCGTTTCTCTGTCCCAGAAAAACTTTAATATCTAGAGAAGTGGGTTTCATTAGGTGAGGCTGAAAAGTTTAATGTTCAGAGACCCACATCGGAGCAGTGGACTGAGCTCCCAAAATCCAGTTGAAGAGCAGAAGGAGGAAGAATATAAGCAAGGAAGTCTGGACTATGAGGGGTTGGTACACCCACTGAGACAGTGTGCCTAAGCTAATGGAAGCTAACCAAATCCAGCTGGACTGGGACTGAACTAGCATGGGATCAAACTGGACCCTCTGAATGTGGCTTACAATTGGGGCAGACTGAGAAGCCAATGATAAAGGCACTGGGATTTGTCTCTACTGCATGTGATAGCTTTTGAGTTTTTAGCATACCTTCCTAAGCCTGGATGGAGCGAGGAGGACCATAGAGTTTCCACAGGGCAGGGTATCCTGCCGACACTCTCTTAGGACTAGATGGAGATGGGGGGAGGAAAAGTGGGGGAGCGGGGGAGAATTGGGAGCAGGGGAGGAAGTGGAAATTTTGATTAGTATTAGTATTATTTATAAAGTAAAAAAACTAATTATTGTTAGTTATAAAGTTATGACGATTGACATTCATCTTTCTCCCCATGAAAACTACTCACCCAGTCAAAATGCTGACTGTGGAACATATTAATATAATGGTTTGTCTGGGGATCGTGTTGTTGTGAAAAGTCTTTCTAGTTAAGTTATCCTACTTACTATGTTGTACTTCATAGTCCATAAATTTCTGTTCAGTATTGCAGTCAGGATCAGACAGCTACCCAACATCACAAAGCCTCAAAACTTAATCACATACTTGGTTGATTCAAAGCCCTATTCATATTCCTTGTTTCACATTCTTCCTACATACATAATTTATGGATCAAAGTAATAATTGTACATGGAATGTCAAGTATTTACATGTCTTTTTCATAGAATAATTAGAATTTTGCTTCCTTCATCTAATTGTAATAGTTTTATTCCGATTTTTAACATAAACCACACTATGAAATAAACAAGGAGCAATATTGAAGGATGGAGGTATTTGTCACTGACAGAATTTTAAGTGGTACATTGTTATATATTTAATATATGTGCATAAATATACATATATTTCATAGCTTAAGAATATGTGGTTGTTGGTATTGAACATACCATATTATAAATCTGTTATCCTAGAGATGAGAAGAGTTATTTTGTTAGATATTTAAGAAATACTTTAAAAATAGCAAGAGTCAGTTACTCTGCAATCTATGGTTTTACGTGTCATTAAATCCTTTTTCCTGTTGAAAGTCTATTATTTGAAATGCTGTATATAACAGAAAGTATTTCAGTTGTGCTTCAACTATTTCTAATAGAAAATCTTTAGTCTATTTTCAAGGCTTTAAACTAAGCTTTTTATCCCTGCTGTTGATTCAAGATATGTTGTGACTCTTGCTGACCACATGGGTTTAGGCTTGAGGGCAGTGATCTATTAGACCACATGTTATGATCAAAGTGCTAGTTGCTGGCAATTATGACAGGAGTATCTGTTCTTAGATGTGCAACCTTGTGCAATACAGGCATAGGTCATAGATAATTAAAAGAGTCAGTGTCAAAAAATGTTGTTTCTTAAGGCCCATTGTGGTAAATGTATGAACTCAACCATTATCTGACCCTTCATCAAAGGTACAACAGTAGGCTGTATTATTGTGGGAAAATATGAGCTTACTAATAAATAGTACATATAATAGGTCAAAGTTCAGTTTTGAATGATGATTTTAATTAAAGTAACACAGTGAACTATAACTTGGGAAGTATGCACAAACTGAACTACCCCCCCAAGTCAGATCATTATTGAAAGTTCATTTCTAGATCAAATAGTAAATTACTAAGTTCGTACATTAAAAAGAATTAATAACAAGCCACAATGATGATTATATTTTTCAGTATCATTCATTAGTAAAATCACTTTAATTTAGATTACTTGGTCATACAACATAAGGTAATATATGGATTATTGCTATTGAAAAAACATGTACTATTAAAATCTTTATTACTTATGTTTATAGAGAAGATAAAGTGTGTTACTATATTGTCTTTGATCATTTAGGTATTACTTATACTGTTGTTAATTTCATTTTAATTACAGTCTTGGCCCTCAAGATAACACTTCTTTAGAGGAACTAACATGATGATCAAATTAAACAAAATCAAAAAAAATAACATTTCTTTGGAAGAAAATTTTATACTTTCTAATGCTGAACATTAAAATTTTCAGCTTTTATGGGCTCTGTAATATATTAAGCTCTGTATTAAAAAGGATCCACTAATTTTTATTTGTAAACACACTTTGTCATGATAGAATATACCATTTTACCTGCAATCATATTAAAACAACTCAATAAAAGCTGATGACTTTATGTAGAGCAGAAAATAATAATAATAATATTTAATTCCACAACCATTTATTTAAATTAACTTCTCATACTTCTAGCTATAAACATATACAGTAAACATTAGCATCATCCAGCTATTTAAAGATTAAAACTTCAAACTAGTTGGGTGGTCGTGGTGCGCACTTTAAATTCCAGTACTCAGGAAGCAGAAGCAGGCAGTTCTCTATGAGTTCAAGGCCAGCCTAGTCTACAAGAGCTCTTCCAGGATAAGTTCCAAAGCTACAAAGAAAACCTTTCTTGAAACTACCCTCAAATCAAAACTATATGTGTGTGTATGTGTGTGTGTATACCTTGTCCTGCTACAATTATATCTAGTACTTGATATAAAGCAAGTTGACATATGGTATGTTCTTAATAGGACCAAAGTCTTAGTTATGTATAAAGGTAATGACCCATGGTTCAAATACTCCCAAGATTTGGAAGATATAAGATATTAATATGTAAGAGCAATTGACTGTTTTTAAAATTTCAATCCCAAGTCTCAATTGCCTAGATGTCATAAAAGAAGATTAAATAATAGAAGTTTCAGTCTTCAGGTGGTATGTGCAAGGCTTCAATCTGTTGCTCTTTTTAAAGACTCCATAATTCAGAAACATAAAAGTCTTTCTAAACACTTATTGATCTCTGGCTTTGCCATGTATATATACAAATTCACTATAGATATCCACATATCATGAGAAAAAAATTATTTTTAATTATTATTTGTTGTTCTTGAAACATATTGAATGGCATATTGTGTTATTGGGGAGACAAAACTATGGCATATTATTACTCTATCTATTTTAAGTTGTTACAATGAATGAAAGAAAGATAAGGAAAATATTGTTGACAAGGGATTTAATGCTAACAGGTTTAAGTAAAGTGATCTGGGAAAAGAGAACTTTGAAAGTGTTCCCTGAGATGCGTGGAGGATATTTACCACGCAGGTAAATATCTGCTTTCAAGACTTACCAAATACAATAGTAAGAATTATATTTTCAGGACAGAATTTTGACTGATATGTTAGGAGGACCATGCAAGTTAGTGCTTGTATTCAGGAGAGACAGAGTAATTGAGAATTGACTTCAGAAAATTAGTAGATTTAAGACTATGTCAAGTTGCAAAAGAGAAAAATATTGTTACGTTCTGAGTAGAAATAACAGCTTCTTTTTGGAAGTTTGATGTCATCACTCTGGCTACTGATAAGGATCTCTTTGAAATTAAAAGCTGTCATAAAGAAAACTTAGCTATCTTGTAGTGGAATTTTATTTATATTTTAATAAAGTTTGTCTGAAGATCAGGAAAGTAAAACAGTCACTACCCGCCAGGCAAAAAAGACACACATCTTTAATCCCAGTAGCCACACTAGCTTGCCACAGAAACCAGGTAGTAGTACTGAACACCCTTAATGCCAGAACTAGAGAGGAGTATAGAATGGGGGGAGACAGCTTTCAGTCTCAGTCTCATTCTGGGGTTTCTTGGAGGCAGGATCATCATTTTGAGACTGAGGTTAAAGTAAGAGCCCGGGATTGACTGCTTTGATTTTTCTGGGATTCATGTTGAACCCAAAATATATACATTCATTGGTTTGCAAAGTACTATCTCTGGACTAATGATACTAGAGTAAAAATCAAGGACTAGATAGGACATTTCCTGAAGAACTCAAACTGGTTCAAGAAATGAAATTATAGTGATTTGGTTTGGTTAATGATAAAATCTTCTTTATCAAGAAACAAATATTAATAGATAAGTTAGATGATAAGAGTCAATTACTTGAAGAAGATCATTGAAAGGAGACTAGCTTTAGAGAGAGAAGAATGGATTTTGCCTGTGAATGAACTATGCTTTTAGCCTTGATAGCTCACATAGTCACCTCTGCTTTCTTTCCAACACCATCACTTAAGTGCAACAAACCAAATTTGTCTGTTAGCCCTGTTTGACAAGAGCCATATGTAACTGCTGGGAGGCCTGGCTGCATCTGCCGCTTGCTCTCCTGAAACACACAGTTTGTGATGTGTCATTTGAATTTGTGCTTCAGTGAATCTTTAAAACCTTCCTTCTGCGTAACCTGATTAAAGTCATGTGTCTAGTATGCTCAGTTGACTGTGGATGCTGAAGAACACTACTGCTTCGACACAGATCACAAATATCCACTCCCATACAAATGTCTTTTTATGAAAGATATACTTGGAAAACAAACATTTGCAACAGCCTTCACTTTGTCAGCACCCAAGCATTTTATCAATAGCATACAATCACCTCTGCCTATTTGTTTTGCCTTTAACATATCTCATCTGTCAATCAAAATAAAAGTCTTTAAAAAGCTTCCACTCACGGAATGACACTCTGGATATTTCTTTACTATGTCCCTACTCAGTCTGAATGCACTCTATAATTTAATATACAGTCTATATGTATTTTAAAGTATTTGTAGACTATTCTCACTAAATACTATCAATTAAATTGTAAGGATTCTTTAAAGAAATCAATTCATTTGTTGCCTTGGATACATTTTGGGAAATGTCATAGTGTTACATTCCTATTATTAAAATAAAATACCCAAGAGAAAGAGCGTATATGGAAGACAGACTTTTTACCCTGTTGGTGACTTTATTCTTAAGTTATCTGGTTCCGTAGTTTATGGGGCTCTGTGAGGCAGGGCATTATGATACAATTATGTCTGCAGTGCACTGTGCATAAGAACTATTTATTTCATGGCAATCTGGGATGAAGAGAAAACAAAATATGGTGAAGGATTCCAATATCTCCCTCAATGTCACACTGTCTACAACAATATCCCTCTACTAGACCACAGTTCCTAGGGGTTCCACCTCAACACCCAGGTATGGTGACCAAGTTTTTGGGAGACATTTAATATCTTCCCTATGCATTAGCTCCTCAGTTACCATAACTCCTTGTGTTATTTTAATATTTTGTTCAGGAATTTTATTTTACAGAAAGACTGGTTCAGACACTTTCTTTACCTCGCACTGTTCCCTTCCCTTAAGGCAGTCTTCTTCATTGACATTGTGCCAACAGTGACTAGCCTGTAAAGCTTTTGAATGTTTACCTATCATTTTCTGTCTTCTGCCAGATAATTCTCCTTTCATAATCCTGAGCAATTTGGCATTTAAAGTATCAAATGTCAATGAAAGACCTCCACAAAAATACTTTTTACCATGGTAGCTAGGTGGGAATTGAAGAAATATAAGTAGAGAATATGAAGTCGCATAAAAATACTAAGGCAGAAATCATAAAAAAAAAAATGTCGGGAGGGCATTCCAGTGACTGAAATTACGAAATCTGCTCACATTGTTTTCACAGCTTTTATGCTCAACGTAAATCAGGGAGAAGGTAACAAAAGAATTTATTAACATAATACAAAAGGGTGACTCACACAGTCAATGGTTTTATCACTCTGAGACATCAAATCCGAAGCAAAGGTCCTCTAGGTCACATAGGCTGAAGCCCACCCTTCCACAGATGACCTCAGGGTTACAGAAGAATGAGGAGTAGAAATACATTTTCATATTCTTATCACCTTTCAGGATGGCAGTGAGATATATTAATTTCAAAAGAACCACGCAATCACCTTCTGAGTTAGGACATGCAACTATGACTGTCAATCTCCAAAATGTACTCTGATGATCAGACATGATGGAAATGGGCCTGCACTTTCAAATATTCATATTTCTTTCACCACTTCAAATAACTCATTAAATTATATTTTTCAGGTGAACTGTGTGCTATTTGATTGTGAAATAGCCTATCACTGAATAGTCTATTTCAACGCTGGTGGTAAAGTAAAATTATTTAGATCATAACTGCTTTTTACTCAAAAAAATTGTTTGTTAGTGTGGTTTGAGATAATGTTTCTCTGTGCAACAGTCCTAGTTACTCTGGAAGTAACTCTGGAGATAAAGCTGGCCTCAGATTTACAGAGCTCTGTTTGCCTCTGCCTTCCAGTGCTGAGATTAAGGCTGTGTACCATCAACACTCTGCTGAATTATTTTATTCTATAAACCTTAAAAATTTTAAATATTGAAACACCTTAGAATGAACTTCTAGGCATTTGAAGTTTTTATTTTAGAAGGGACATTTCAAAGTCTTCTTTAGAAGAAACAAGATATTTAGAGAATTTATACATTTAAATAATTACCCAAAAATACTAAAGAGAGTGAAATAAGCAAAAGAGCAAAAGTTACACTTAGAGTGATGTGAATAATTGTATATCAATGTAAACCTAGTATTGAAGGAAGGGCCTGCATTCAGGATAGATTGATGAAATAGATACTGTTTAAAGAAGGGAAACTTGACCTTCATGAACAGCTTCTTCTGGAAACCAAAGGAGAATGAACTACAATACAACTCCCACAGTAGTTGTCAAAAAACTACACCTCCTAGGTCATGCAGTAACTTAGAGTGAATCAGAAACAATTTTTTCTTTTGAATAAATGGTAATCAGTTCATTTACTAGAATGAAATGGAAAAGGAAAAGATAAAGTCTTAGTTTGCTAAGAATGATAACATGATCAGTTATGACATTGACTAAAATCTGCTAATTTGGCTGTGAGATTAGAGGAGACAAAGTATTATTCTGACTTAAAAATTTGACTTCTGTGTTTAATGTCTAATTAAACTTGTTATTTTCTTACCACTAGCAAAATTATTATTTACTTAGTGGAGACTCTTATTTTTATTCCTTGAATTATTTATATTATTTATACCTTATTTTGCTTTTATCTTTTTGGTTTGTTATTTATGTGTTTATCGTATAAAAACTATAAGTTAATTTACCATGAGAAGGATTAATATCAACCCTTCAAAATAATTTTAAAAGATAGTTGGATTGATAAATATGTGTCTCTGAGGAGTTAATTACGGCTGGAAAATGATTATGTGATGTTCATTTGAGTCTATATCAGAGTATTTTTCCTTTGAGTCCCTTTGTCTCCTGTTACTTAATTGTTGATATCATCATATTTTAATTTAAATTCCAGGAGCTGCATTAATAAGCTATTTTCTATACGCAAATATTATTTTTCATCTTTTTTTATGTTTTACATACCAACAATAGTTTTCTCTCACTCCTCTCTTCCTGATCCCTCCCCAGTGTCACCCTGTGCACTCCCATCCACTTCTCTGTCTCCACTTAGATGGCATATGGCCTCTCATGGGAATCAATAAAGTAGGGCACATCAAGTTGAGGCAGGACAAAGATCCTCCCCACTGCATTAAGGTTGAATTCAAATTCAAAATTCTTCTGTTGAGAAATCTGTTTAAATCTGAATGTAGTAGGAGCTGCGGGTTGCATTCTGCCACCCAGGTCCCACCACCGGCTAGCTTTACCCGAAATAACAACACACAAATTGTATTCTTTTAAACACTGCCTGGGCTAATTACTCTAGCCCTTACAGGCTAATTCTCATATCCCGATCAACCCATCTCTAATAATCTGTGTAGCATCAGTCTTACCGGGAAAGATTCAGCATGTCTGACCTGGCAGCTTGCTTCATGGTGTCTGGCCTGAGCTCACTTCCTCTTCCTCCCAGCATTGTGTTCTGTTTACTCCGCCTATCTAAATTTTAGCCTATCGGGGCCAAGGCAGTTTCTTTATTTAACCAATGACCTTCCTCCATCATTTCTCCTTTTTCTGTTTAAACAAAAAGGAAGGAAGGCATTAACTTTAACATAGCAAAATTACATATAACAAAACAGTTATCAAGTAAGAATTATAATATTTATATCTATTTTATCTTTATCAATAACTAAGGAAAACTATAACTATCTATTTTTCAATTCCATCAAAGACCTAAGTAAATGAGAAGTAAGCATCTTACAAAACTCTAGAAATCACAGAGACATCTCACTGCCTGGACAGTCACCCAAAGTTCCTCTGTGGCATCCATCTTCGGCCTATAGGCTCATAGTTTCCATTTTTAATAGGATTATTTGATATTTGATGTCTACCCTCCTGAGTTCTTTATTTGTTTTGGTTTTCCATTTTCAGTCAGATGATTTGGCCATGGGAACGATGTTCACATGCTTAGGGTTCAGCAGTGGAGTGGGTCTTGCTGGGACAGCATCGAGTGGGTGACACCGGTTGAGGCACAGCCTAGAAGCAGGTCTATTACAAGCTGGTGGGGAGTACTGTCAAATATTTTATAACTATTTGATTTAACTGATATATAAAATATAAAATGTAAAATTTATACATATTAATGGGGTACCATGTTGATTCAATATCTGTTACATTTTATGATGTTTAAATCATGTTTAGATATAGCAACTCTAAAAAATAAATAGATGTTTTTTTCAGATCTCTAGAATCTTCTTGTTAGTAACTACTCTGTGGTAAACAATGAAATATAACATGAAGGACAGTCATGGAAGTAGAGTTAAAATTTTGTTCATTACTTTTAGAAGCTGTGATATTCTGAATCCTCTAGTTTTAAGTTTTGCATTAAAAATATGGAAGGATCTTCCTTGGGGAACATATCTGTACTTCTATGTAGATGGATGCAATAGAGTAGTGCTAATTTAGCTTAGAATTGAGTATAATAAAAGGTTTTATTTATTTAGGGCTAGACTCACAGACCACAGTCTGCAAAAACTTTCAAAGCTATGTAATTCCAAAATCTCCATAGGTTATTTCCCTTGTGATGGTTAACATTATGTTTAAAGTATAAACTCACTTGAGAAATTACAAAACAAAAACTACTCAAGTATGTAAGATCCTAGCTTGCATAAGCTGTACCCTGTCACCTTACTTTCCTTATATTCCCCAGACACTGAAGACTACTCTTAAAAATGACTGATCTTATAAAATTTGTTATTTTTTGCAAGATAGTTGGTCACAAGCCCAACCCTTGCTTCTACTTTTGTAATCAAGCTTGCTTACTCTGCTCACAGAGATGACTAAGACAATTGGGAGATACATGTTCAGCCCTTCGTGCATTAGGCAAGGATATATGCAGTTTGCCTTTGTGATCCTTGGGCTGTAGTGGGTGGGGGTTGAAACATTGAGAGCATTCTCAGGTACAGCCCTGGTACCAATCAATCCTGGAGCCAGCATCTGAATAAAAGTATGATCTTATTAAAATTGTATTCATTGTTAAAGTGGTGAATGTCTGAACCGTGCCAGACCCGTAACATACTCACTTCTTCATGCATAACCTCAAGTAAGTGCAAGCACTCAAATATTCTTTCTACAGGGTTGGAAATTTATATATAATTTACACAACTACATACATAAAATATATTGGATTGGTTTTGATATATTTGCAATAATCAAATATCATTCCTTTCCTTTTAAGAGGAATTATTTTTCCTTGAACCTGATGTTTTGATTATTAACTATCTATTAGGCCTCACTCATTAATACATTGGAGTGTGATGACCCCAGGTATGAATTTGCCATATTTATATTTCAGTTTTTTCATAATCATGTCTATGCAGCCCTGATCACTAGTGTCCTTTCTGAGCAAACATAATTTAACTTACATATCAATAATAAATTCCTAGGGTGAGTTTTGATCATAAATTCTTTCACTGAAATAATTTACTCTTCTATATTGTTTTAGGATTTTCATGTGTTGTATAATTGTGTATAGTATATTCAATAATTCACTTCTATAACAATATCCTGCTAATCATAATTTAAAGTTATTAAGAGAAATCATAGTCATTATTTTATATTCATCAAACTTCATAAAAGATTTTATTTTTTTGGACTTGAAGTGATTTTAAATTTCTCTTCTTTCAATTTGAAGGACTTCCTTAAAAATGGTTTGTAAGTATAATACTTGTAACGAACGATCTTACACATCTATTTATGATATTGACCTTAATTTGGAACTGCACTGTAAGATGAGAAAAGTTGAGCCCTATATTCCATGTTCTGCATAGTAGTTTACTAGTCACAGACTTCTGGGTTGAATACTTTTGTTTCTGTCTAATGTGCTTGTATTTGCTAATGAGATTTACTACTAATTAGCAATGTGCATGTCACATGACTTCCTTTTCTTTTTCTTTCCTTTGTTCTGGGTGTATGATAGGGTATATATGAGACAGATCTTACTTTATAGCCTAGTTGGCCTGGAAACCACAGACTGGCCTTGAACTCTCAGAGATCCATCTGTTTCTGCCTCCCAAGTGCTGGGATTAAAAACTTGTGTCATTATGCTAAGTATGTCTTAAATTTATACTCTCACATTTGCAATATATAAATTATTGCCCAGCTATTACTGGATGTTTGTATAGAGCAAAACTCTAAAAAGCTTTTACATAAAAAATGTGGATTAAGGCAATACAAAATATCAGAGCTGTACTGTCCCTGAATAATTGCACAGAGTAGGCACAGCAAGAGTATTAAGTATTTTTTAATTGTAGCATATAAAAAGTATAATAGCAAAAGAAAATGTGACACAAGTTACAACCCCATATCTTAATAACCAATATACTAGATGTCTTTGTATCTAAAATGTACAATTTACTAAATTGAAAATATCTGTTGTTTTGACTCACTGAGTTTAGAATAAAATCCCAAATTATTAGTAGAGACTCAAAGTTCTCTTTCATAGCCCATTTTGAGCCAAATATTTGTATCCCTACCAGTATGGACTGTCTGGGCCTCATTGTACACTCACATATGTTCTAAGCTTTTCTTCATGACACACCGTTTGTTCTTCTCTTCACAGCTTTGCACTATGCAATTGAAATTACTTTCTCATTCAAAAATTATTTCTTGTTAAATGTGTAAAACACCATTTAGATTTTGATGATAGAATAATTAAAAGATGGATTAATATATTTATAGTCTGTATTTAGGCACAGAGATTCAACCTCATGTTCATGATTTTTCTGGTAATGCTCAATAATTATAATATAAATGTGTAAATGTATCAGACATTACTGTGGTAGAGTTTAACTTATGATGCATAAAAAAATGCCTTAGCCGTTTGTAGAACCATAAAAAATGTCATCAAGGAGGCTGGAGTATAGCTTAGCATAACATAGACTGTATCTGTAATGTTCTGATTCACAAACGTTTTTCAAAAAGTAAAAATATATTTGGGAATAAATGATATTTGAGATTTGATGATGATTGAGTAGCAAAATCAAAACTTAACTGGTGATTGAACATAGCATTTAAAAGATTGAACAGTGGCTACCCCAAACATCACCCAGTTACTGATGGGGGCTGAATGGAAGACCCACAGCCAAACATTGGACAAAGCTAGAGGAGTCCTGCTGTGGAGAGGGAAGAGGGATTAAAGGAGCCTTAAGGGAGCCAGGGTAGGGGTGGGGGTTGAGCGGGTCAGTGACTACAGAAAAAAAAAAATGCCACAGAAATTGTTGACCTGGTTCGTGAGAACTGACAGAGCCTGAACTAAAACCCAGGGAGCCTGTCCGGGACCAAACAAAGCCCTCTACATATATTTGATAGTTGGGTAGCTTGGTTTACTTGTGGGACTCCTAGAATTGGGGGCAGGGCTGCCCCTGGTGCTTTGACTGGCTCTTGGAAACCTGTTTAACAATCTGGGTTACTTTGCTCACTCTAAATACAAGGCAGAGGTACTTCACTGTACTGCAGCTTTATATGTCGTGCTTTACTGATTCCAAGGAGAGCTCAGCTCCTATTTGAGCCAATACAGAGGAGGGGTGCATTGAGGAGGGAAGTAGGAGTAGGAGGAGAGGAAGGAGGGAAGGTTATGGTCTGGAAGTAAAATAAAAAAGAATGAATTAATAACTAAAAAAGATTGAGTGAATCTTTATTGATACAGAAATAGGAAACCAGAGTAGCAGAAAAAAGATATCGTTGGAAGACTAACACGATATTAAACCAAAGCTAAAAAGAACAGAATTATGCAAGAGCTTGTAGATTGAGACAAAACTGTTCTTTAAGCTTAAGGGAAATATTTCCATATGTTCAAAGCAAACATGTGCAATGATCACACATAAATGTTTAAAATGCAATTTGGGAGGTTGCTTAAAGAACAGATGAACTGTGGCTGTAGAATAGTTAATGTGGGCAGACTGAGTTGGAGTCGCCTACTTAATTCAGGCAAAAATGATGATGAGTAGAGCTAAGGTGCTGAGAGAAGGATGAAAAGAGAGGGACTGAAAAGCATTTAAAGAGGATCTCATAATTCATTCAATAGTGGAGATAAGAGTGAGTAAATTATATGTTATTTCCTGTAGAATGTTAACTATAAACTCCTAGTTGGTGGTGATATATATATTAGCATAGCATGGACATAGTGCACATAATGTCCTGATTTGGTGTGTAGCACAAAGAGCTTTCAAAAAGTAAAATTGCATCTTGAAATAAATGTTATATTATGTTAAATGCAACACAGAGTTAGTAATACACATTTGTCATTATTGTTTTGTTTTTTTTTTTTTTTTTTTTTTTTTTNTTTTTTTTTTTTTTTTTTTTTTTTTTTTTTTGAGACAGGGTTTTTCTGTAGCTTTGGGGCCAGTCTTGGAACTAATTCTTGTAGACCAGGCTGACCTCAAACTTACAGAGATCTGCCTACTTCTGTCTCCCAAGTGCTGGGATTAAAGACATGAGCCCAAACCATCTGTCTTTAAATTATATTTATTTTCAACCTATGCACTTCAATTATTTTTAACTGGTTTGAAAGGTTAAATTTGTTTTTTTTTTTTGAGTGGATTTGACAATTGACTAAATTCATGACTTTTGTAATGTTTCATTACCCACATATTTTAAACCAAGTTGTCTATGTGTCTTTGAGTTTGAGATTATCCATTGGAGCCTGGTTGACTGACTCTTTGATTCAGAAATGAAAGTGATAACACTTTACCTTCTGGAGTCATCCATAGCCTATAAATAGTTCAGCAAAGAAAGGTATAACCTGTGAATCCCTCCCTGATCTAGGAAGGACTGATGGTAAGCTATGTATAGTTCAGTGCAGAGAAGCATTTTCAGCTGCTGTGAGATCATGTTCACAGTGGGTGTCCCGTGCCCTGAAGATAAAATTCTAAAGCCAATCTTTCTGTCTTACAGTTCTTAAATTATTTCTGTTCTTCTGTGAAACATGGGTGGGATGTGACTATGTGAAAATAAGCTTCTTTAGGAGCACTTTACTACTCATTGGTCACTTAGAATTCTCAGCATTCAGAAATATCATGTCTCTATAGTCACTTTTTTCTACAAAGAGAATCATTTCTGATTGAGCCTGAGAATAAGATTAATCTATACATATAAAATAAACATTTAATGTGCATTGGTACCATGTGTATTTAGATAAACAGCAATAGTAACTTTCCACCTCTAGCTCTTTTTCCATGAAATTTTGACCTACTTTCAGTATTAGGTTTGTGTCCCTTCTTATGGAAAAGGTGTTGAATCTAATCTAAGTGCAGTTGATAACTTCCATGACATTTGTGCCACTTTCTCATCAGATGGTACATACACGAGAGGTTGGTTTAGTTTTTTTCAGATTGAAATGAGGTTTGAATGTTGATATCTTTTCTATCTACCCTAAGATTGAATAGCATCTTCTGGCAGTAGGGAATCTAGTCAACATGGAGGAATTGTTCTGCTTAATACTACCTTTATTTCCCTGAATCTCATATCTACATTATGAGAAGTCTTCAAGGAGTTGGCTTTTACAATATAATTTTTGTGGGCATGCTTGAGGATTAGAAAAGCCTATACTAGTTTGATATTTTCTAGAGCCTCCATGATGCAAGATATCAACACTCATGAGAAGGTTTTTCAAAGTTGGCACTCAAATATTTGTTTAGTATTACAATAGTTGCTAGAAGAAACTTTAGCTTATTGTATAGCATATATTCATTCAAGTTCTGTATCTTTAAACTTGTAAGTTAATACTTAAAAAGTAGTAGGTTTACATATACTTTGTTCAAAAACACCTAACCTTTTAAATATTTCTTTCTATACCTTCATTTCCTCAGTTTCTTTCCCTCTATCCTAGCTTCGGCATTTTCCCACTTGATATTCTTTATTTCACATCTATTATCTTCTTAAATTCCAACTTTCTTCAAGTTTCTTTTTCCATTTCCCTACCTATTTTCCTGACTTTTACAGAAAAACCTATTTTAAAGACAAATTTAGCTATTTCGAAAAAGCATTATTATTATGAGAGAAAAACACACAATGCTTGCCTATTACCTCACTCAATATAGTTTTCATATACATCCATTTACTCATAATTTTCACGTTTTTTATAGATGAATAAATTCCATTAAACATATTTCACATTTCACTGTGTATTCACTTGTTTGCAAACAACTAAATCGATTCCATTTTGTAGCTGCTGTTAATAGAAGCTAGAATGAACATGGATGTGCAGGTATCAGTGTAGTATGACATAGAATCCTTTTGGAGGATGTCAAAGTAGTTTTGAAGGCAATGATCTAATGCCTGATTAAGTGGAACACACTTTAAAACCTTTGTGCTATTGTTTGTTTTGCTTTTGTTTTTTTTTTTTTTTACCTTTATCATTTTATTTATTTATTTATTTATGATTTCTATCTCTTCCCCATCGCCGCCTCCCATTTCCTTTCCCCTCCCCC
>NW_026067949.1:18947969-18987525 GCF_014885135.2 Alexandromys fortis
AGAAATGAAAAGGGGGACATAACCACAGACACAGAGGAAATTCAGAGAATCATTAGATCTTATACAAAAGCCTGAATGCCACAAAACTGAAAAATGCAAAAGAAATGGTCATTTTTTTCTTTTTTTTAGATAAGTACCATATACCAAAGCTAAACCAAGACCAGGTGAATGATCTAAATAGACCTGTTAGTCGCGAAGAACTAGAAACTGTTATCAAAAATCTCCCTTCCAAAAAAAGCCCAGAACCAGATGGTTTCAATGAATTCTACCAGAACTTCCAAGACGAGCTAATACCTATACTCCTTAATGTATTGCTTTTGTTTTTGAGACAGAGTTTCTTTGTGTAACTTTGGAGCCAGTACTGGAACTCACTCTGTAACCCAGGCTGGCATCGAACTCACAGGTGTGCACCTACACTGCCCAGGCTTAAAATCTTGATGAGTCATTAATAATTGCTTTGGATAACTGAGTATCACCAAAGTCTATTTATATTTGTTTGTTTGATTTATTGATATTTTAACTTATTTCTTAACTTTTTTTGTATATTTTATAAAGATTTTTTTTCAGAAGTATAGTTTTCATTGTTCTCCTATACTCTAGCCTGCTTCGCCTCTCAGTTGAGAACTTCTTTTGCTTTAGAGAAAGTCATTTATTCATAAAGTCTATTTAACAATTGTTATCAGTATTTCTTGAAGAAAAAATTATACATTAGAAGTTACAAAGAGTTTAACTTAATCTGCTATTTTGTTGTATGATCCTTATATTTTTTTCACAAAGTCTGAGATGTAAAATTGAGGACCTTGATCACTTTCAACTGGTCTGTTGTGTAAGGTAATAGAGATGGGGATAGTTCTATCTATGAATATCTAGTTTTACTAACACAAATTGATGAACAACTTTTATTGAAATGTGTGTTTTGAACCACGGATAGTCAAAAGTGTATTTTTATGAGTCTTCATCTGTGACGTCTATTGTTTGCCATTGATTCATTTGTTTAATTTTGTACAAGAAGAACATTATTATTATTACTATGAATCTGTAATATAACTTGAAACTGGTTTTGGTCACAACTACAGCAGCATTCTTGTTGTTTTACATTATTTGAATATTCATATTATTTTGAATAAACATGGGAGTTTATTATTTTGAGGATACTGTGAACAGAAGTATTTCAATAATTTCTGATTATGCCCATCACTGTTATTAGAAATAAAACAACTTATTTGTGTATCGTTAATTCTGTTGTGTTCTTGTTTATCCAAGATCTTGGATAAACCTTTCAGTTATTCATTTTATGTAGCTCTAATTTTGAGATATATATATATATATGTATATATAATCATATATTTTGAGATATAAAATTTTTGTATTGACTATCTTCTCTTTATTCTATAGATTGTAAAATTTATTTGGGTATATTTGAGTTCAGAGATTTTTTTTGAATTTTCCTCTTAATCTTTTGTTATTCCATGTTTATTGTTTAGTCCTCACAAAATTCTAAATTTTCTACACCTTGATGGTATAGAATTTTCTGTACCATCTTTGATGGTAGGTCTGTTTCTCAGAGGCACTCAAAAAAAAGGTTTCTGTCTTCTAATATAGCCTACTTGTCTGTTTCTTTGGATTATGGAATTGAGTCAATTTATAGTCATTGTTTTTAGTAAGAGGTGTGTGTTGAATCCTATTACTTGGTTTGTTTTGTAGTACTTTATGCTGTGTTTCTTTAAAAATATTATTCTTATAATTCTTTATATTATTTTATGAAATTATAATCAAATAATATTTTTTCTTTTAAACCCTACCATATAAACTTCCTTGCTTATTTTTCAAATCCATGATCTCTTTTTTATTAGTTATTATTATATATTTATAAATTACAAGAAGCTATACACATAAGGTTTTACACACATGACCTCCTTCAAATTAGATAAGCAAGGACAACAGCTGTAGACATGCTAACATGGATGAGGAAAAGCTCTGATGGCCTCAACCTTACCAAAAAAAAAAAAAAACGAACAAACAAAAAAAAAAACGAGGAATGCACATGGGAGAAGTAGTCTTTCCAAGGAACTAACATGCGAAAGCCGAATAGTCAGCCTTAATATAAATAAAAGAAACAGATTGATGAGGTTGTTCTTACTAATTTAGCATGCTCCACACAGCAATCCCCTACTGCTTATTAACATGTTTAGCATTCTCTTCAGTCCAGAGGATTTCCTTTAGGAACCTCTGAAGATCTGACCTAGTGAACATATATTGCTTTGGCCCGTTTTTTGCCATTAAGCATTTTATTTTCTCCTTCTACTATGACTTTTTTTTTTTTTTTTTTGGTAACATCACCATTGGATGTCAGTTGCCATCTTTCAGAATTTGAAATGCATTCTTTTGTGACCTTCTGGTTTTCAGACTTTCCATTGAAAGCTGTTATTCTGAAATGCCTGACACTATATATAACTTTGTCATCTTTGGACACTTTTAATGGTCTTTTTTACTTGAAGTTTTGTTTGTTTCCTGTGCTTGGTTGGGTATCTTTCTGTAGATTGGAAATTTTTCTCTCGGTTCTTATTGAATACATTTTCTCTGTAATAGGCACATAATTATTCTTCTTTCTCCTTGCTCATATATATTTTATATGTATATATGTGTGCATGTATTTCACCACGTGACACAATTCTTCTATTTTTCTATCAAGCTCTAATATTCCACTTTCCATAATATAAATTCTCTTGGTGTTGCTCTCTATTTAAAAATTTCCACTGAATTTTTTAATGTTTAATAGCATTTCAACATGGATTTTTTTTCAGTTAAATTATATTTTCATATCTTGAAGTGGCTTCCAAATTTCATGTTTTCTGTTTTCTTAGCATTCAATAAGGGAATTATTCATATCCTCTTGAAATTCATTAAAATATGTACTTATTTCATCTTTGAGATCTTTGAATGTATTTAACATCATTTTAATTTTTTTTAGAACTTGGATGTAGAGATATCTAAACTGAGACACAGGTGAGAGAGACAGAAATACTCATTGTAAATAAATATCAGGCTCATAAAATAGTAATAAAAATGGTTAACAACATCTTTTATGAGCCGGGCGGTGGTGGCGCACACCTTTAATCCCAGTACTCGGGAGGCAGAGGCAGGCAGATCTCTGTGAGTACGAGGCCAGCCTGGTCTACAAGAGCTAGTTCCAGGACAGGAACCAAAAAGCCAGGGAGAAACCCTGTCTCTAAAAAATCAAAAAAAAAAAAAATCTTTCATGTAAAAATGTTATGATATATTGGAAAAGAACATAATAATATTGAGCACAGCATGGCCTGACACTGACATTGTGAAAATTATTGGACAGAATTAATGAATTAGCTGACATTTGGCTAGAAAGAATGTTATATACCTTGAATTTTTCCATGTATATGCAACTATTCTGCCTCTTTCTTTAATTCTCCTGTGCTATTCCAATGGATACTTTCCACAGAGTGTTTCTAGCCCCTCCCTGTCATGAATAAGAGAATAAATTTCCATAAATGATACAGCCAGAGGAGCAAATTTGAAGACTTGGAAGGCAGCCAGTTCTCTTGATTCACAGTGATTTTTCTTGCATTGCAAATGTTCTCTGCTGAGGGCATAAGACGTAGAGAATGTACATGGTTTAGTACTATGCAGACTGCAGAACTCTGTGGCATCAACTTCCGAAAGGATACTTGATATCTTTTTAAATGCCCCAATGCACTTCCACCCATATGGAAATGCTCTGGAAAACAGAGGTATGAATGTGGCAGCTCGGTCACCTGTCGTGCTCCAGTTAGAGTCCCCTGTTGATTACATAAAAGGACCAGAATAAAGCACACTAAGGCCAGAACAAATAATGTCTAACTTTTGCTGAGAAATGTCAGTGTGCTAGTTCCGTTAACCCAATTTCTTATTTATTTTTAGTGTTTTAACACGATTCTCTCTTGTGAGACTTGTGTCCTAGTTCTGCAACCTTAAAAACATTCCATTTATATATTTTGCATATGCAAGAACAAAGAACAATGAGCTGTGGGGATAGCTCAGGGGCTACGGCCTCTCTATACTTTTAACAACAACCCAGGCTCGGTTCCCCATACTCACATGGAGGTTCAGGACAGTATGAAACTCCAGGTACAGTGATTCCCTGAAAACTCTTCTGACTTTCACAAGCACCATATGCATATGTTGTACACACACACACACACACACGTGTGTGTGTGTGTGTGTAGGAAATGCACTCGTACACATAAAATCAAAGTAAATAAGTCATAAAAATAGCTGTAGTCATCTATGACTTGTTATTAAGCAATATTTTCTCGAAAGAAGTAAACGTCATTATAAATGTAGCAGAGGAGCCATGCAATAAATGTCACATCTTCATCTAAATTTAATTTAGGCACTTTGAGATCATTGCCATTATTAATAACTGACAATGGGAGAGTTAGGAAGAAGGTATCTATAACTATTTCAATGATACTTCTGCTTGTTTCTTATTTTAGAAATCTCTTCCAACATTGAATACGCTATATCATCAGCATCTTCTAGGGCTATGAATTATAACAAATTTTAAAAAGAACATTAAAATATTAAAGTTGTACTATGAGTTACACAAAAACTAAATTTTACTTGAAGTGACCTAGTTATAGCAACCATATTTAACTCTTTTGTTTTCTACATAGTGGAAAAATGATACTGCATTATGGTGTATATCCCCAAACATTACTGGGTATTGACATTACTCTTAGAGGAAAAGGAGGAAGAATAAATAAAGAAGAATAATGGCAACGGCATGAGAAACTTAAATACACGGAGTGGATTTTTGCCAGTGTTAAACAAGCTATTGTTTTGAATTAAGGGCTCCATAACTGATATAAACATTTGAGAGATGTAGACTAATTTGCATATATATATACACATACATATTTAACAGCATTTATCATGTTTATCATATTGTTATTATTGGTTTATTTCTACAAGTATACTAATTCTAAACATGAAATTAGCTGCATTACAGTTTATACACATATTTAAAAGAGTTAAAGTTGAGTTATCCTATAAAAGGACACCAATGTTCACATTAGTGTTAAGCAGAAGTTAACAAATAAATACCCTGTGTCAGGAATAAGTTCCTTAGTTTGAAGTTCTTAGCTAGGGAGACTCTGTCATCTGCCTGAAACATTGCAGAATATTACAGTATGTCACAGTTACTCTTTAGAAATTAATGGTAATGGAGGAAGAGAACATGAGAAAACAGGATGGAGTGGGAGAGCAATAAAAGAGAGATCTTGATGGAGACAATCACTGTGCAGTTAGGGAGAAACCTGATGCTAGGAAAATTCTCAAGAATCCACAAAGATGACCGCAGCTAAGATTCCTAGGAAAAGTGGAGAGGGTGCCTGAACCCTAATCAAATTGGTGACTAGACCAAATATCATCACAGAGCCTTCGTCCAGAGACTGATTAAACCAGATGCAGAGATCCATGAACAAGTACCAGGCCAAGATCTGGGACTCCAGTCGAAGAGAGGGAGGGGGGAATATATGATCCAGTGAGGTCAAGATCATGAGGGAGAAATCTACAGAAACAGTTGAATAAAGATTGTGGAAACTCATGAATTCTAGACCGAAAGATGTGGAGATTTCATGGAACTGAACTAGGCCCTCCATATGTGGGAAACAATGGTGAAGCCTAAACAGAGGGGATCCTGTCAGTAGGACTAGGATCTATCCCCGGTGCATGAGATAACTTTTTCGAGCCCATTGCCTATGATGAGATGCCATGCTCATCCTTAATGAAGGTAAAGGGACTTGCTTCTTCCACAACTTAATATGCTATACTTTGTTGACTCCTCATGGGAGCACTTACCTATTGGGAAGAGTAGATGGGGGTAGACTGGAGGGGAGGCGGGGGGGGCAGGAAAAGGAGTGAGAGGGAGAACTGTAATTGGAATATAAAAGAAAGAATAAAAATGAATAAAAATAAATTGATGGTAAGACTCTATTGCTTAAGACACAAGCCTGAACCACAGACATGAAGAAATCAAGCTGGAATGAGCTTAGAAGAATTATTCTTACTGGCTAACTTCTAGAGCACAGGAAAATATTATGTATGGTATCAAATGCAAAAATAATCACCTATAATACTCAGCTATGAAAGCTTGAAGTTACTAAAATGACTGGTCTGGGAAGACATGTCATTGATGCAATACTGACATGCGCATCCTTGAGGTAATCAGCTTTAGTCACATCCCATAAGATATTACTGAAAGCAGACTCCATGCTTGGGCTAAGAACCTATGACTAAACAGTTTATAGGCCCTTGAGGAGAAATAATATTATGTTTTAAAATGGGGGTAGTATTGCACTTATATCCCTAAATAATTATTATCATACCCAGACTATTGTGCTTATCATCCATCATTTTAGAAGCTTATTTTACAGCAGACAATGGTTAGCACTGAATAATATAAAGACCTACAACAAGACAAGGTGCAGAGAATACAAGACCAATAGATTTTCATCCTTAAAGAGATTGTTTTATATTGTACAATTTCTATCAATGCACATTGATAAGTACAGAAAATGTCAGGGGAGGGCAGTGAAAGAATCAGATGCAGTGTTGGACAACAAACAAACCCTCAGTAGGGAAGCTACACATATAAACTTTTATCAGTTAGACTTGTGTGCACAATGACTGTGGAAGTATAATTCTAAAAAAAAAAAATCCACTGTGGAAAGGAGAATTGGAAGCACAATCCCATCATAAATCATGGAACAATTAAGAATTGTTACCTGGGAAAGGAAAAGACAGTTTTCTTTAAGAGTTTCCAACTTGGTAAGGGGACCATTCTACAATGGAATACCACACATCAAAAAAAAAAATATTTGAGCAACAGAAATTGGTCTTGAAGAATTTAAAAAATAAAAGGACCCAAAATTGGGTAGGTATGGAATTGGAGATGGGTGTGGAAAGAGTTTGGATAAAGAGAGGAATATAATTTAAGTACATTTTATATATGCTGGAAACCTAATAATTTCATTAAAATTCATAGTATGAAAATTAAGCTTAACTTGGTTCATAAAGTAAGAAGTAATTTCATTACATAGCTGTTATAATGTTCTTTTGTGCCATAAAAATACAGTGGGTTAGTGATGTTATATTTTGGACCTGACATGCATTTGATATTTTGACATCTATGGGGAAAACTCTACATTTAAAGGCATTATGTTCCATTTCATAAAATGATACATAGCACTGATCTATCACTCATATACTAAGAATTTAAGTAAAAAATCAGTCTTGAGATGAAAATTCTGAAGATTAGTTTTTAACACAAATACAAAGTCCATGAAAGTATATGCTTTTATGTTAATTACCAAGTATTGATTACATACATAGTGGTCATATAGTACCGAGGTGGGACTGAATCATGCTAATTTCTATATCTGAATAGTGTTGAAATTTTGGAATTGTGATTTTCAGCAACAAATTTAAAAACAATTCATTGGTTTTCTAAGTATTTTGTGTTTGTAATTCAATGAATAAATTTTACCTAATAGAAATTAAATCGAAGATTGAATTTCATGTACTTGTTCAATGTCTTGCTATTAAATGATATTTTGGAATTTAGTTTATCATAATATAGTCCATGAATGAATTAAATAATATTGAAGTTGTTCTTTTTTTACCCATATATTCTCAAAGTATAAAGTTAGTGAGGAATCCTGCTTAGATTCACCTACTCGGAATATTCCTTTAGATCTCTCTTATAGAATAATGGATTGTACTCACACAATATTTAGGCTACTCAATAACAACAAATTCCTATTCATCACTAAACCATTCACAAAGGAAGATTCCATTAAGCAGTTATGAAAAGCAGAATTAATCATAAATAGTGCATTTTTATAAACTTTCTGTTGGTTGAAGATAAACTTAACTAGTACTTAAAAGGATATTCAGGGACACATAATTTCCATATGGCTTCATTTATCAGAGCACATATTGATACAAGTAATTCTCTACCACAGTATGATTACATTTGATCTTATTTTAAAGAAACTTTAAGGAATCCCTTGCAAATAACTGGACCTATAGGTGATCATTTTTCATTTTTAATCTAAGTTTTCAATAATTTAGATAGAAATGAATAGAAAAAAATTTATTTAAAAATGATTTAAAGTTATGTTAGCAGCACTAATATTCAGAACAATTCTAATATTCCTTCCTGGAATGAACTTAAACACTTTATTCTTGGTAAGTTTAACTCACACACACACATGCACACACACACACACACACACACATCCCACACACTACTATATAAATGTGTTACTATATGCATATATACATATATAATTATTATAAGATATAATAAAATCAGATACAATTTAGCATCTGTTACAGATACCATTAAAAACTATGTCTATACAAAAAGTACACAGTTATTAGAAAAAGAGGCCATGAACTAAACTTTCCCTTTTCCTTCTTTGAGTCTACTCAAGCACACACAGTTTAAAGTGGAGCAGGAACAGTGGTGTGTTGATGAGCATCCTCTGAAGGGCATTGTAAACAAGGCAAAGAATTGTTTGGAAGGGAAGCTGATTTCCACAGAGGAAGAAGGTAGCGTTTTCTTGGTATCTGAATCTGTGTGGAGCAAAACAAGCTACTGAAACCCATGACTAGAGAAACTACTAAATAAATGCCTCTTTTCAAAGAGGTTGAGGGCTTGACACTATGAAGTTGAAAAAGCATGATATTTTACATGTTGTACATAGATATTTTTAGAGATCATCAGCATCTCATTGTAATGATCACTGCTAACACAAATAATAATAATATGCATAAATTATCTCTGAATTTATTATTTTACAATTAGAGTACTTTCACCTCCATATTAAGATACATGTACAGATTTATGTGTCATGCTGTACACCACATATTTCTATGAATATTATTTATAGAGAGGACATCTGATTGTTTATTTTTTAGGTTTCATAATCCAAATTTTAAACAATGCATTATTTTTTATAGAAACTTGCGAACTTAAATATGAGTATAAACACTGTCTTTTAAGAGCTACAATGAGTGTTGCAGTTTAAATTCTTCATATTATAAAGTATTTACATATTTTGCATACAATAAAATAAAAGAAAATATAGGTGATAATATCCCTTTAGAGAGTAAAAATCATGTGATTTTTTTCCAGTGATATTTTTCACAGCATGGTAAATTCTCCTTGGGTGACCCTGAACTGATAATGATGTGCCCTGCTTATGAAGGATCATCAGTCTTGGAGAAGCTCAGTGACAGCATCAGTGTCAATTTCTTGATCATGGCAGATATATATCTGAAGTGCTTACAGTTATACTGAGTTTAAAAGCATGATGGTCTACGAAGGCAGCCACTTGCACAGCAAAATGCAACCATATGCAGAGAAATTGAGAATTTGTCACAATATAATTAAGAAGAAAACTATTGAAAAATGCTTAATGAAGCAATAATTAATTTTTGAATAAATGGAAGTCATACATAGCTCCTAGATTAGTAGAAGTAACTTTGATCGAAATTTTTTCAAATAATATGCCTCAAATGCTGATGTAAGATTCTTATCTCCAAGATAGATATTGTTCTTACTGGTATAAAAGAATTTGGCATTTATAATAATAAAACTTAGCAATTACAATAAATAAGCAAATTTGTATATAATGAAATTGTTAATCCAAAAATATTAAGAATTCTAAATTAAGCCTTTAATTTTCTCAAAAATTTTGAGGTACAGAATTGATAAAATATATAGCCTGATATAATAACAACACTGTTTACATTATTTACTTTATAAAATAAATTGGTTTTATAAAATTAATGTCTTTTTTCATGTAATTTTATTGTTTTAAACCAGAGTTTCTCTTTGTAGCCATGAAGCTGTCTGTAGACCAGGCTGTTTTAGATTCAGAGGTCTGCCTCCCTGTGCCTCCTGAGTGTTGGGGTTAAAGATATGTGCCAAGTACTACAGGTTATTTCCATTGCTCTTAGTTATCACCCAGAACGTAATATTAAGATGGTACTGCTGAAATCACCTTATACTTGAGACATAGGACTCAAAGAAATCAATCTGGTAATGATTTAGATGCTGTATCCATCTTGTCTTTATTTCATGTTACTAAAATTTGTTATGCATTCTACTGAAAGAGAAAAGCAAAAACAATATATCATCCATGCTCAGGGGAATCCCTGCAAGTTGCAGTAAAAAAATATTCTTATTGGACATGCATAGTGATGCAATCATGGCAGAAATGTCATAGGAGTAACAAAGAACTTTATAATTGGATGATGGGCTCATTTATAATATAAAGCATATAACTGACACTATTATTAGAGATAAGAATACATGGCTATACAAGACATGGGACCTAGTAGAAAATCTAATGTGTTATTCTTCTTACTAGACATAAACTCTTAGATTATCGTATGGCTCAAACATCATTCTAGAAGCTTATTATTGCAGAATATATTAACACAGGCTCACAATTAATGAAGGAGCACAGAATAAGTTACTACTAAATGGACCATCTACATCATTCCTTCTTCCTCTGAGGCTCAGGGATCAGTTCTGAAGAAGTGACAGATAAACTGAAAGAAATAGTGAGTGACTACTAAAAGAAAACAGTATTTTTAAGATATAACACAACAACTGAATTTACACCAATTATCACAGCATGTGCAAATCCTGTTTATGCTCATTCTCAGCATAGAGAATGGAGAATGGAGAAAACCCAAGACTGCATTCCTATCTAAGGTGATACTGAGAAGTGATCAGTGTGGGAGGGATCAGCATTATCTGAGAATGTGGCCCATGATAGAGCAAAACTGCTCCAATGGATAACCTGGCATCAAATAACATATGAATTGCACAAATTAGAGTCATTGGGTTTTCAAAAATATGAAGGCATATTGTTGTGTGGGTATGTAAATGGGGTGGATCTCAGAGGATCTGGAAAACCCTAGGTGAGAAGATCCAAATACATGGTACGATGCTAACAAAGAATTAATAAACTATTTAAGTTAATGTCAACAATATTAAATATGTTTTCAATATTCTCAAAAATAATTTGGTTTAAAATTTATTATTATTATTATCACCATCATAACTATTTCCATTGTGCTATAATTTATCATAGCATGAAATTTTGAAGAGCAAAATGCTTTGGAACTATGAAGGAAATAATCCATTAACAGTTTGAATGTTGTATGTATCTGGGGGATATGTACTTGTATTGGACGGAAGACTAGGTATACATAGTACATGAGTGTGGATGTGTGTGCTCATATATGTATTGTATATGGAGACTAGAGGAGAACACTAAGTTGTATTGGTCAGAAACCAGTTTGGACATTTAGTTTTGTTGTTGTTTTGTTTTGTTATTTGACACCTTGAAACAAGACACAGATTTTTGAGGAGAAGAATCTCAAGCAAGAAAATGCCTTCTTAAGACTGACTGTCGGTAATTGTATAGGGCATTTTATTGATTAATGACTGATGTGGGAAGATGCAGCTCACTCTGAATGTTGCCACCCAGGAAGACATGGTCCTAAGTTACAAAAGAGAGTGGACTAAGCAAGCCATGGGGAGCAGGACCATAGCTGCATATATCTATGCCATTTGCTTCAGTTTCTGCCTCCAGATCCCTGTATTGGCTTCCTACATTGACTCCCCTTCATGAACAACAATAAATCATAAGATAAAATAGTTTATTTTACCTAATTTTCTAGGATGTAGAATCTTGGTTATTTTCTTTGTTACAGCTACATGGAATCCTAAGTAGGACACCATTCACTTCCTTCCTTTTAGATAAAGACTCCCACTGCCCTGGATCTCATCAGCTAGTTTTGGCAACCAGGCCAGCAAAACCCAAGATCAGTCTTTCTCCAAGTTACCAACATTGCAATTACTAGCTTATATCACTTTAAGCCATGCAGTCTTAGGCTTATCAATGCTTATATCTGGCTGTAGTGAGTACGCTTAAATATCTGTAGTTTGCTCAGTCATTGGTAGAAAGAAAGCTGAGGAAATCATTATCTGAATGAGAATGCAGCTGTGAGACACTGGAAACTTTAATAAAAAGCAGACTGCATAAAAGCTTCAAGAAAACATAGCTGCATGTATGGTATGTTTTCACATTTTGTGTTTTATTCCAAGGTGCCAACGCATGCCTCCTGATCGATCTTGAGTGTATCTCAATTTGAGACAAAGGTAGAAAAATGACTTTTAGACTGTTGAACAAGAGACAATGAAAACCTGCAGTTGAGAAATGTGTGAAGTAGATATCTTATCTGGTTCTCAACACATTTTTTTCAAATTCTTAAGTTTTCAAGGATAAACCTTGCCTACATATTAAAGTCATTAACCTGTATAAAATGTTACCCAAAGGAACAGTTTGTCACCTTGAAACATTTTACGTGAGACCTGTGATGGAAAGACACATGGTATGAAAGAAGAATCATTGAATTCAGTTTCAGTATAACGTGTGTGTGTGTGTGTGTGTGTGTGTGTGTGTGTGTGTGAGTGTGTGTGTAATATATGCATTTCCCCCTTAGGAGTTATGGAGGTATCATTTTTTTTTACTTGCTTTGTTTGTGTGATTTCATTTTTCTTGTGTATCCCATTTATCTAACTTCCTATTCACTTCCTTTTTCTTTTGTCTTTTTAACCTTCTTTTCTATATTTTTTTCATCCCTTTGTGTATTGCCAAGAAGCGCACTGTGTATTAATCCCAGAAAACAGAAGAACAGGAGGTTCGGATTCTAAGAAATATGCCCTGAGGTTGCTAAAATGCCAAACTATGACTCAGTTAATGACCTGTGGGATCCTGTGTGTGTTCACTTCCTTGCTGTATTAGTGGCTGGGGAGAATAAATCTTTTGAGATTACTTTCTGTATTCCCTTTGTAAAATTTATAAAAAGAAAGATCCCTGGCACCAGAGGTTACCTAGCACAAATACTACTTCAATTCTCAATTTGAAATTCAAAAGCTCGTTTATTTATGACAAATTTTACTATGTTGAAAAAAAGAAAATTTTTACCTTGTCACTGAAAAATTTGAGAAAACTTATCAAAACTCAAAATGATAAATGTTTGCTTACAAATACAAGATACGTTTTAAATGAGTTTAAGTAGTGTTAATTTATAGCAGACAGAGAGTTTTAATCTGTTTGAATTTAATACTTCTTCCTTTACTTCCTTCTTTTCCTCCTCCTCTTTTCTTTTTCTTCTAAGAAGACAGAATGACAAAGTCATCTTCATTGCTGGAAATAATATAAAACATCTAACCTAGAAGCTTATGTATTAAACATCATATGCAGGTAATAGCTCAATCTAGACTCTTAGGTTGGTTGTAATCAATTAATTTTCTCTATTGAAAGCTTATTTTAAGTCTGGTGCATATGTGGACTGAACTAGGGTTCGGCAGATGGGGTATACCTAGAGATATGGATAAGAAGAAGGGTAAGTATCAGGACATATACAGGGACAATTAGAAACTAAAGATATGTGCAATAGTACTGAGAGAAACTCAGTGTTCATTAGGAAGTAGAGATGGGATTCTAAATGAATACATTAGAAATAATGAGTCAGGTGTGTTAATGGTCTCGAATTATTTGAAGGGGAAAGAAAAGTTAAATGAAGTCATAGTTTAGGGTTTTTTGTTTATTTGTTTTACTTTTATTTTTAACTTAGCAGATTAGAAGGATGAAAAGTTTTTTTATTTGTATTTTTCAGCAAAGAAGTGAGGACAGTGGGAAGAGGGAGTCATTCAGGCAAGTTTGCTCCTGAGCTGAAGCAGTTTTGCCTCCTTCAGAGTGGGGGACATGGTCTTGTGTGTCTTGCACATTTGTCACATTGAAGGAATTAAAATTACACTTCTATGTGATCATAGACTCAATTAACTCTTTGGGATATTTATATTTAAACTATATATTTAAATATGTATTATTATATATTTAATATATATATATATATATTACATCAACTGCTATCAGTATGCAGAAGATGTAGAAAAGTAATGTTTTCATTCAGGAATTTTTCTCAGATATTTGAGTACAAGGCAGGGCAGTATAAAGCAGGGGCTCCCCCTGATGGCCTAGACCTGAAGTAAAACCAAACACTGGTTGCCCACTTCTACAAGTTTTGTGCCGCCATTGCTCCATCACATCTTGTAGGCAGGACTGATTGTAGGTGGAGGATGTTGTGGTTTCGTTGCTGTCCAGGTTTCTCGTTCAACATCCTGTATAGTACCTTCTAGAGTCAAAAAGACTAGAACATAGGAGTAAGGCTTCGTGTAAGTACCAGTTTAAGGTCTGAATTCAGTGAAATGTGTGGATGTTGTCCTCAGCTGTGGGATCCCGGCTGCGGCTGTCAGTTTATTCAGAATGACCTTCCATCCCAGCATCAGCCTGGCTTGTTTAGGAATTTCCACCAGACCCCTTTGAGCCAAAACCCACAACTGAATACAATCCACTTGAAGACTTGCCTGGCTATAAAAGTTGCCAAGTTCAGACTCCATATCCTCCATCACTAGGAGTCTTCACTTCAGTCACCCGCATAAATTCCAGAACGTTTCCACTACACTTGGCTATTATAAGCACCCTCAAATGATCCCCAGTTCTGTCTCTCACAGTACTCTCTCCCTCCATTCCTCCCTGACCCTGCATGATTTCTCCTTCCCATTGAGTTCTAAACGAATGGAACCATAAATTATTAATTTTATTTTGAAAGTTAACTGTATAGATTTATTTTTAAAGAATAACGTTTTAAATTTATTTTACAGTCAAGAGGCATTTAGGTTGTTCCCAGGTTAGGGTCTAGCTATGACAAACAAAGCTGCTATGAACATAGTTGAGCACATGTCCTTGTGGCACGATTGAGCATTCTTTGGGTATATATCCAAAAGTGTTATTACTGGGTCCTGAGGAAGGTTGTTTCCTAATTTTCTGAGAAATTGCCATACTGATATCCAAAGGGGCTGTACCAGCTTACATCACCACCAACAATGCAGGAGTGTTTCCTTTACCTCACAACCTCTCCAGCATAAGTTATCATTCTTACAGGTGTAAAATGGAGTTTCAGAGTTGTTTTAATTTGCATTTATCTGATGTCTAAGGAAGCTGAGCATTTCCTTAAGTGTCTTCCTGTTGAGAATTCTCTGTTTAAGTCTGTACTCCACTTTTTAAATTTGGTTTAATGATTTATACATATGTGTTACAAGGGACATGATTTTGCAAGTATAGTGCCCCAAGATAGCCAGAAGGGAGCAAAGGATCCCACAAAAATTGAGCTATACATTGTCCTTTACTGCTTACCTTGTGTGTTGGTAACTGAACTTCGGTCCTCTGAAAGCAGAGTATTTATCCTAAACTTGTGAACTATCTCTTTATCTACTGTGATAAGTAATTATGTCAAGAACAGAGGAATAAGAAGCAGGCAACTTAAGAATTAATATCACACCACAGGGGAAAAAAATCACATTTAGTATTAAGTGAGATATTATTTTCGAGTTAAGTTTACCTAAAACTATTGAAATGTAATTTAAATTTACATTGTGCATCTTATTTTGACAATATCAGCTGTTTCCCATTTTTGAATGAGGGTTTGTGAGTAAGCTATTGCTATCTATTTAGTTGAATGCATTCTTATTTGGAAGTAAATATTACAAATAAGAAAATGTTAAAGTGATCATGCCACATTTTGTTTATAGACACAAATTAATATTTTGGAAAATACCGGTACATTTTAAATTTATAAGTGTTTGCTATCCATTTGAAAATGATTAACAACACTTCATATACAGTTAGTGATATTTTGTAGCTTAAAAGCATGTTATGAGTGACATTTCCAGTACTTTATAGATCAGAGATATAACACACAGTACCCAGCTTTAGAAATAAATTACCCTGTATGGCTTTAGAGAGCATTATCTTATACTTCATAAATAGCATTTAAATAATGTCAAATCTATCTCTTACATATTTAAACTTTCTCTTCTCTGGTGAGATTTTTATTATTTTAATTAATATAATTTAGTGGTTAAGGGAATTCTTAATTGAGAAGAAAAAAGGCACAAGTCCTGGTATCAGACTTTTTAAATATGAGACTTTCCATATGTACTTTATTTGTGTTGCAAATTAAAATAACTTTTAAATTATCCCTAGCTATAAAATGATAGAAGAAACAGAAAATTAAAAAAAATCATAAATATTTGCAAGACAAGTAACACATGTATTTTATCATTCAGAAACCTTAATTCAGATCATGAATAAAAGTATCACACTGTAATATATACTAGTTTCTCAGTGAGAATGTTTTAATTATGGATCTAATTATATTTTAAAGGAAATCCAAAGATTCATTTTTCTTAATTATCTCAAGTACATGATTAAATAGTTGCATCCTCTTTAGCATAAAAATTTTCAGAGGATTCCTTGAAAATCATTGTGGTTACATGACCAATGCTTTCTTGAATACCTCATACATTATTCCACTAAGATATTCATAGACACGGTTGTTGTTATTCCCGTTTCTCTGTATAATTGATACCTGTCCTATAACTAGTTCTGGTAGATCAGGCTGGCCTCAATATGACAGAGATCCACCTGTCTCTGCCTCCTGAGTGCTTGGATTCAAGGGGTGTGTCACCACCACCCAACTGCTAATTACAGAGCTGGGACTAAAGGGGTGTGCCACCACTGCCTGACTGCTAATTATAATATGTAAACAAATAATGGGAGAGTAATATTACTCAATGTTTATAAGCGTTTGCTATAAAAGTGTGAATTCCTGGGTTTGATCCAAGGAAAAATATGATACCTAAAATTCGTTTCCTGATTTGTATGGTCAAAAATCTCCAAGACCCAGAGACTAAGTATCTCCGAGATTGATGGCAAAATCAATGTTCTTGGGTAGAACATTAATTGAAGATTATTGTCAAAGCAATGTTTAGCTTTATATGATATATGATATCCTTCCTTTTAGGAGGATAACATATGTATAATTCATATAATCAACATTAATTTTTAAATAAGATAAAATTTAAGAGAATTGCCCTAAGTTAATTAGCCAATTAGTATCCGAATTAAATAAAATTGTAGTTTTTTAAAACATTATTCTTCACTTACTTTTTTTTGTCTAATTCTAGCAAGTGACTAATTTTCATTAGGCATTCCAAACAGAAAGTGTTTAAGTATTAATTGAATTCAAGTTAAAGTAGGGTGGTAATATAGCTTTCCATCTCTGCCAGACTTTTTATTAATTAAATGATTTTGGTAAGATTAAAACTGTTTGGGAAGAAGGTAAATGAGGCATTTCATAAATTTGTAATGAGCACAGGACAAATAACTTCAATTTTCTTCAAGGCTAATGGTTTCCTGACAGCAACATCCAGAAAAATCACTGGAAGCCTTTATTGAAATGAAAAATTCCTAAATCCAATCACAATAAAGCTAGAAAAATCATCTGTAACAGTGAGACCCCTTGTTGGCACATCACACTTTAATAGAAGGGCACAAATATGGGCAGCAAAACTTGTACTCTAAAAGTTTTAGCTGGAAAATGAAAAGAAGAGGGTGGGGAAGTTTGATCTTAGGGGAGATAAGGAAAGAGGTTAGTATGACCAAAGCTTGTGGTATTAAACGATCCATGAACAAATAAAAAAAAAGCAAAAGAAGAAGAAGAAGAAGAAGAAGAAGAAGAAGAAGAAGAAGAAGAAGAAGAAGAAGAAGAAGAAGAAGAAGAAGGGAGAAGAAGATGAAGAAGAAGAAGAAGAAGAAGATCGAATTAGAGAATTCCAAGGATGTGACAGGTATTAGTCTATGTGACTTTAGGAAGTCCTAGCCCTACTTCCATACAGGTTTAGAACTCTGAATTACTGCCTGCTAACAAGAAAGGAAAAGTATCATAACACTAACTACCTGAGATTTAGATAATGTAAGGCTGGCTTGGGCCCTTGTAGTGATATTTCCTTTGTATTTTAATAAATAAAGCTTGCCTGAAGTTCAGGGAGCAAAACAAGTGCAGTGATCAGCCAGGTAGTGATGACACACACCTGTAATCCCAGTAGCCATGCTAGTTTGCCATAGAAAAAATGGCAGTAGTGATGCATACCTTTAAAACCAGCACTGGAGAGCATTATAAAACGCGAGGAGACAGCTCTCACACATAGTCTCATTCTGAGAATCCTAGAAGCAGGATCACCATTTCAGACTGAGGTAGAGGTGAGAGCCAGTGACAGCCTGTTTTGCTTTTCTGGTCTTCAAGTCGAATCCCATTTCTGCCTCTGGATTTTTATTAATTGTGCTACAGGTTGTAGAGTAAATGTTCTGATGACTGCAGAGTCCTATTGTGCCAAGGTGAATTTTCAGCACTTGAAGTATTCTCTACTGAAGTTAAACAATTTAAAACAGATTTATTTTATATTTTTTTGAGATTATAGTACAATTACGGCAATCCTATAGACCCTTCCTTATTCTACTTTCCCCCCCTCTCTTTCAAATTTATTACCTCTTTTTCATTAGGTACCTTTATATACATATAGAAATGTGCATATATATTTCTAAATATAATCTGCTCAGTCTGAAATGTCTATTACATGTTTATTTTTAGGGCTGATGAATTTTTAATCGCATCAACAAGCAGTGTGCTCTTACATGGGTTAGCAGAATTTTTAAAAGACCATAAAAAACAAACTACGGAGACATAAGTGCTTTTTTATTTTACTATTTTTTCTTTTAAATATTTTTCCTTTTGATAGCACACAGATAATAAGTTTTTACTTAATTCAAAAAACTATACAAAATAAAAGCAAGGTTAAACTTGAGGCACTGCTGTTTATAGCATATGATATTAATTTTATTTATCTAAGGTAAATGGGCAAAGGAATCTTGTAAAGTGATATTTTCTTTGCCTTACATTGATAGAATCAAAAATTATTAGCTGTGATCCCTTAGTCCAATTTTCTTTCTGGAAATTCTTTAACATAATTCACACATTCTGTAATAGTTTATTTTGTTTTTAAGAAAGTGGTATCTGCTTCATATTTTAAATGTATGCTAAGATAAAGGAAAATTACTTTTGTTAACTTATTAGACAAGAGGTGAATAGTTTATAACTTTTTCTCACCCTAAATCTCTATGCGTCTTCTCAGAATTTATGCAACAGGTTTATTATATTCACATTTTGTTCACCATTTAAAATCAATTAACTGGAGATATATTTTATTGTTGGATATGCCATTTTATGCTTACTAAAGATCTCTTACTTAAGTGTTCTGTTGCTGTAAAGAGACACCATGGCCAAGGCAACTCTTATAAAGGAAAGCATTTAATTGAGTCTTTCTTAATGTTTCAGAGGCTGAGGTCATTATCATTATAGCAGTGAGCATGGTTGGCATGTATGCATGCATGTTGCTGGTGAAGAACCTAAGAGCCCTATATCCTGATTCAGAGGAAGCAGGTAAAGAGAGAAAGAGAGACACTGGGAATGGTAAGGTCTTGAACAACTCAGCTCACTCCCAGCAACGACCTCTAAAGTGGCCATACCTCTTATTCTTCATAAACATTCTGCCAAATGACTAATTTGTTCACATGTATATAAATCTATGAAGGCCATTCTCTTTCCAACTACCATATGTCCATTTCTATCTATAACAAAAAAACAACAAACACACACACTAAACATAAACAAAAACAAAAATAGAACCAATTCTTTAATTCCCAAAATTTGGCTATTCTAATGTAAATGCTAATTTAATTCCATGACAAAAGCTCTGCTGCCTAGTGCCTGTAGCTGTTTTTGTAATTGCTTCATATATACTCCAGGAAGATAAGTCCAAATAGGAATTAAAAAAATTCTGATTATGTTACCATTATATTAGGCATGTTAACTATCATTTTTAAGGATAAAATGTACATTTATGATAAACATAAGATCTGTGGTGCGTTTTAGAAAAAAATAGTAGTCTGAAGCTGTTTAGAAAAATAGGTATGAGAGTATTCATTGTATTTTCAGGATTAATTTTTGAATAGATAGATTTTCCTGAAGTATTTGTACTTAATACCTGTGAAAATGGCTGGATGGGATATAGAGTAGGAAAAAGAGGAAATGTTGCTGACATGTAACCAAGTCTAATAACACAGATTCTGGAGTTTTTATGCCCAGCACAGTTCTTGTAAATAAATGATACTATGCTAGAGACTTAAAGTTTACTCAGAGAGAAACTCTGAATGTAGTAAACATCAGTGCTTCATGAAAATATACATTAGTTTGCTCAATTGTGATAATCTTTTAAAAATCATATAATGCACCAAAATCATGTTGTATAGCTCTAACTTATAAACGTTTATGTTTGTTATTTATTTCTCAATATTGAAAGCAAAAATCCCAATCATAATTTTTACTGTCTTGGCTTGACCGTTTTACTTCGATGCCTTTTCAGTTGAAGAAAGTGAATACATGTAATAGTATTTTTAACATGTAGTAATACAGTAAAAAATGCAGATGTTTTAGGAACATATGTACAAATTAATATGTATGTGTACAAATGTACAAATACACACAAATACACAAATGTACAGGTAAATCAATATATTAGCTAGAATGCAAAAGCCAATTTAATTTCAGTTAGCAATCCAAATTGGCAATATTAGGAAGTTTTCATATTTTAAAACAGCAAAATTAAAATTATGTACTTAAAATTTGTTATAAATTAGTAAATATTGCTACCTAGACATAAAAAGTATTTAAGTGGATATTAATCAATATTTATTAATTTTGTATGTATATGATAATGATTATAAACTTTAAGAAAAGTTACTACTTTTCATATTAAGTCTTAAGATCATGACCCATAGTAAAGTCTTATAATCAATGTATAGTTTATAGTACAACTTGTCCCACTACACTGAGCAGTGTCTCATTATATAACAGGCTTCTCCAATCTGTACATTAGGAGATCTTAGTATTTTATTAATCTTCTTTGAGAAGATATTAAATCCTTTTCAAATTTTAAGTTACACAGGAATTATTCATTAGAGAAACTCTCATTTTCTGCTTGGTGTGCTTACTTACATAGAAGGTAATCTACAGATTAAACATTGTCTTATTTCCATGTGTTGTGTGTGTGTATCACCTGGTTAAACTTTGTTTTCATTTTCTGCCTATTGTGTATCAGGAAATATTATATTACTTTAGTAGATGAATTGGACTTTAGCGGCTCTATGAGCAAGCTCTCAAATCACTGATGCAGACAGCTGCTTAGCAGCCTTATTTTTCTTTTCAACTTATTTTTATTTCTAACTCTTAACAATACTTCAGCTTTAAATGATAGATCACATAGTCTTCTAGCAGATCAAACAACCTTATGCTTTTTTTTAAAAACTTGCAATTGCTCTCAGATATAGAAGTTATATAGAATCAGATAGAATGGAGAAGTAGATAGAGTTGATGGTTTATTTAATGTTTTTTGATAGTACTGGGAGGTTTTCAAATCATCATGGTTGGTTCTATTACAAGAAAACAAAAGCAGACAAGTAAAAGAGAATGAACTTGAAGCTTATTCTACTTCCCTTGCTTTTCAGAGACAAACAACATTACCAAAAACTACTGAAACTGACCTGAATCCTTCCAGAGGACTAACTTTCATGGCACCAGATAGGATAAAGCATCCCAAGGAAGGAATCAATCAAGAGCCTTCCACAGCTGTGATGCCTACAAACCACAGCAATGACCAGCATAGCATGGTAACCTCAAATCTGTAGTACTGTTGTAAGGAAAAAAGTGGTGGGTGGGAAAGCAATTGATTTTGCCATCTCGCTTACTGTCTGGAATGCAGGAGTCTGGAAAACAGAAGCAACTCTGCATTTGTAAAGCGGCTTCTGATGCTCTGTGGAGTGTGGATATTCCTTTGATACAGAGCAGCTCACACACCTCCTCATTTCCATACCTACCCAGCGGGAGGTGAACTGTTTAGAGAAAGGTTGAGAGATGAGGAAATTACTGAATGTAAACACACTTAGGGAGGGGGTAATTTCTAAACATCATTTGAGCTTATTTTTACGGCTTGATTTGCATATCTTGCGGAAAGAGTCACGATATCCCCATGTTTTGCAGTTTTGCAGGTATGCTCTTCTGTTGATTATTGGTGAATACAAATCACTTCAATACCACATGACTGAAAACAACTGTTTTGTGCCTAGATGTGCAATGTGAGCATCATGGGGGGAAAAATGTCTTTTCTACAGTCTGCTGAGACAACGCAGCTGATTACTGTTAGGTCTCCAACCATACTCATGAGTGCGATAGATGAGTGCTAATCATGAGGTGGAACTTCAAATGCGGCTGGAGATGTGGGGGCCTTGCTTCCGTTCACCATAGCACGACTGCTCATTCAAGTAAACTATGACTATTGTAGCTTGTTCTCAGAGTCATAACCCCAAGCAAGAGGAAGCTAGGTGAGAATATTTTTTTCTTTAGTGATCCAGCATTGAAAATTACATAACTTTACTCTCCCAAAAATGAGCTCAGTAGCAAGAGGTATAACACACAGGAACCAGTTTTTGATACTGAGATAACTACGTTAAAAACGCAACACTCAGTAAGTGATATTATTGACTATTTTGTTGATCAATTTGAGATGCTAATGTGTTGCTAAGTAATATAGCTATGACAATATAATAAACTAAATTTAAAAATCACAGTGATATAGAGACATTTCTTCAAGTATTTTAAGTATTTATGTCTTTTCTAAAACATATATTTTTCGTTCTTTAAAATAGTTACTATAATTTATTTGTAGTAATATACCTAATTAATATGCTCCATACCAGTGATACTTATTATTTTAGAGTTGCATGTATTCCATAGTTTATTTGCACAAAACTCATAAATAGCTAAAAAAAAATCTATATAGGGAACCATGTATCCCAAACACATTGCTTCAGAAATAGTTATTTGAATATCCTTAAAATTCTGAATAATTTTAAATATTCCAAGTCTGTGATATCCAGGAAGAAGGGTATGAGTGTATACCTTGTTGCATTTTCCATCTTAAGACTGCATTCCCTTGGGGGTACAACCAAGTTTCCCTGTCACCACCGTTGGAGAGAATGAGGCAAATGTTTCCCATCATCCGTTCTTCGCTTTTACTTACTTCCTACTTATCTCATCGTCTTCCCTACAATTTCATAAGCTGCAAAATGAAGCCCTCCCAGAAATAAAACACAGCTGCACTGATTACATCCCAAAAGTCCAAAATAGACATTACCACATTTATGTATTGTAAAGATTCAGCAATGTCTCTAGGAAAGTGTGAAGTAGGGTAAGAGGAAGGTAATCACTGTGAAAAGTTAAAACATAGAAATTATAGAATATCATTCACAGAGGTAATTGTATCTATTAATTAACAAAATGCTAATAATGTGTTTGGGTTCTGTATTAAGCTCAAAATAGGGTAATGAATTAATTTGACTGGATAATTTTTGATTAAAAGAGAAATTTATTACTCAACACATTATTTTCAGAAGTCAGATTTGTTGACTTTTCAGAGTACATATTTAAAAGGTATCATCGTAGAACTAAATTACCTAAAAACACAACTAAACGTTTCTTTCCAAAAACAGATTAATGTGTTATTAACTAATATATATTACTATAATCAAAATGTATGTAAATTATAAAGTACAATTTTTTAAAGAAATATAGTTTTACTTAGTAGTACCATTGTACTTTCTAGTTAAAAAATGTGAAAAATACAAATGAAATTTTGGATATCAGAAAATTTACACTTATTGATTTGAAAATATGCCATTATAAATTTTTAATGTGAACTCAGAAATTTTTATACTGCAAATGGAGAATATACTGATCTTCTAAAAAATGTTTTGATAATTCTTACTTTTTTAATGGCAGTGAAATACAGAATATTTGAAATATGGAAATTATTTGAAATAAAATGAAGTAAACTATACAGAAAAGTAAACATGCAATTCTGATTTATATTTTATTACCAATTAAGAATTACAGTGTAAACACAAGTCAGTATCAGTTAATGCTTACAGATAGCCACCTTTACATGTATTATGTTCCTATTAAGCATCATTTTCTAAATTTTTCTTTAAATGTACCAATGGATTTGACATTTTATGATTAATATTTCTCAGATAGTTTATAAATGATATAATAACTAAATATATTGTCAATTTCCAATACCTAATGGAACTTGCAATTTTTTTTTTATTTTTCTTTTACTCTTCGCTCATACATTATCTCTTGCTGCAGTTTCCCTCTTCCCATCCTCCCCTCTGCCCAGTTGTTCATCCTGTCTCTACTCTTCCCCAGGCTCATGCCTCCTGTTTCCCTTGAAAAACAAACAAAGAAAGAAAAAAACAAACAAACAAAAAAAGCAGGTTTCCTAGGGATATCATCCAAGGATGGAATAAAAAGTTACAGAACTGTTAATTACATATGTGATTGTCAAAGACAATGATGTCATCTACTTTGAAATAGAATAAAAAAGGAAATTATTTTTAATATTTCAAATTGCCTTAATCTTATAGTGTGTATTGTGTATAAACAAATGTTCAAACTGATCTCTACATGAGGAAAGTGGCGAGATCAAAATAAGTTCTAACTATGGGTACGGTTTAGTCCATAAGGCCTTGTGTTAAAACAGTCAGCACACATGCACACACACACACACACACCAGAGAGAGAGAGAGAGAGAGAGAGAGAGAGAGAGAGAGAGGGAGGGAGGGAGGGAGGGAGGGAGGGAGGGAGGGAGGGAGGGAGGGAGGGAGGGAGAGAGAGAATACATGAATACACACATATAATCATCCACATAAAGTTTAAAGTTTTACATTAAGAAAATTCTAAAAATTGAAATCTACATGTTATTTGTCCAAGAAAAATCAAAAGCTACATTTGTGAATTGATGCTAAAAGTCATTTGCAAGACTTTTTAGATATGTCTGTGCATCTACAAGGGACATTTTGATATATTAGTAGATAAGGTCATCATGGTCAATTCATTGTCCCAAATCTTGTCTTCCTGTTTTCATGGTGTGTTCTACTCCCCTTTCTGTTTCCTGTGGGTTCATCTACACAGTCTTCTAGATCTCAGCCCATGTTAACCAACCACCTTATCGTACAGTACTACCCTTCATTTCACTTCAACGAAATCTATGAAAGTTGCCATTATAATAAACTTAGGTGTTTAATGTGTATTCCCCTCATAAAATATAATCTCTTTAATGTTTAATTATTTTTGTATATAGGGAGGGATGCACTTGTCATGGTACTTGTGGATTCCAGAGTACAATTTAGTCGGTTCTCTCTATTTTACTCGTTTCAATGATTGAACTGAGTTCATCAGGTTGATTAGCTTGTCAGCAAATTCCTTTACATGCTGCTACATTTCACCAGCCATAAAATATAATCTTAATGGACTGCACATTGTCTGGTGTTTCTATGCCTACAAACAAACTATATCACAGCACATACATGTGGTAAACATTTATTAGATGAATTAATAAAAATTTATTAATCTGTGTTCATAGAAAGTTTTAGAAGCACTACCAAAACTTGTTAAATCTGAATGATTGCATTTTTTAAATAAGTGGTACTTTTCTTATTACTGATGAATCATTTAATGTGTGTTTCTTTATTTTGATTTTCTTTCAACAATGTTTTGATATACATACAATTTCTTTGATCACTAAATCATGTATAGTTACTGAATGCCCAAGTCTGGACAATAAAATCAGAAACAGTATGCAGTCCAATAGGTAAAGGAAATTTCAATGTATGTACAACCCTAATGATGAAGTGAGTAGAGACTTTTAAGGCAAGCAATGAGTTTATTTAATTGTGTCAGTATATTTTAAGTGATTATTTTGATAACTTATTTTTGTCCATGTCTAAGATGTTATCTTTCAGTTGATTATTATCAAAGTCATTAGTAAGATCTATCTTCGGAACCCAGGATATAAATATATATATCCTGGGTTCTGAAAGTATATATATATATATGTATATATATATATGATTCAGATACAATTTGTTAAGTTAAAAATGAGCACAAAAAATCAAAATTTCAAAAATTATTTAAGAATAGTATTTTGGATTTTAATACTAATTATGGTCTTAATAGGGTTGAAACATTTTATTTTGTGAGAAAATCTGAGAAGTGAGTATACAATTGCTTCTCCATTTTTTTTACTTTGGGAAAACATTTGGTTTATGAAAAAAATATAACCAGTATTTTGATAACTTTAGAATTCACACAGGCATCTTCATCTGGAATATTGTTTGGCATTTATTCATCTGAAATTCTGCCTGTCTAGTCCACTTTCTTAAGCAAATGAAACTTCAGCTGATACACTTGCAGGTGCTTGTCTTTGTCCTTTTGAGACTAGGTTAAACACAGCTGGTTAACTCTGTCTATGGTTTGAAAGAGTTAGCATTTATTCTCATGTTTTTCTGTCCTTAATTAAGAAAACAGATTTTCCCCAAAATGCCTTCTTGAAAGTTTAAATGGTACTATGCTGAGAGAGAGAGGAATCTGTTACTTCTCTTTATTTTTCTTGCAAAAAGTCTCTCATTTTGTGAGATCACTTTTCAGAGATATTTCCATTCCCCCATATTCCAGCAGCAGATGACTTGTGGTTCATTTTTTTAAATAAAAAAATAAAACTTTTAAATATGAATTTTGGAAAATTAATCCCAATTATCATCTTTTCCATTCCATTGTACTCTGTTGTATTCTGTTTCAAAGTATGCTTCTAGGATTATTGTGCATTAAGTAATGCATAGGACTATATCACAGCTTGACTTCATTTGGTATCACTATTCACATTATTTACTATTGTAAATAATAACACAACTGAATAATATTATCTTATATCAATAATGAATTGGAAGCTTGAAACAAGAATTACAGTTTCCTTTATAATTACCTTTCCTCTGCGCCGTGTATGCTCCCTGGCTAGAACATTACTCACTTCCCTCCCTCTTCCTGTCGTCCTCTGCCGTGGGTGAGGATAATAAAGAATCATCAAGTGGGGGGCAGTCATTTGAGTCCACATTGTGAAATATAAAGGCCAAAGTATTCTGGATAATAAAATGTGATTATCGAGTTCTTGTGAAAAAAATAGCCCTGAGGTACATTATTTTAGGATAGAGACACTGCCACTGACAAAAGAGACATCATGGTCCTTACACCTGGGGAAATCACTCTCTACTTTAATGGACTATTCTTCTAAACTCAATTTTCTGCAATAATGACTACCTGGATCCTTATTCTAAGATACAGTTTTGTTCATGATGGTATCCTTGAAGCATCAGATTTAGTATTCTTAACTACATCCTCCTAAAAAAAAGTTTCCATTACAGAATCTCACTTGTGGAAAGCAATGGAGTTCCAGCAAATGACTATCTATTTATACTTTTAATAAAGTCTAAAATATCTTTCATTTTAAAATTAAATATTATGTATTACCCAAGATAGTAGCTAACTCTTTAATACAAGTAAATTATTAATTAAAGTATTTCAAATCAATACCTACTATTTCAGGAAGTTATGAGATGATAACTCATATACATGTTATGAGTTCTTCTTCAGGGAATCTAATGTGATGTAACCATCACATGACACAAATTTCATATCTCTAAATGTCTTTTTCTCTCCAAGGACATATTATTTTCTATTCTTGATTTTAACTGACTGACACATAGACAATCAGATATGATTGTGTTCTCCATCTTTCATGTGGATGACTGTCCCCTGTAACGAAGTTGGTCCATTAAGATATTTTAGTGTATATGTTTTCTCTAGCATTTCATGGACCTTCCTTAGAAGACAATTCTAGAAGCTTTATCTTTTTTTCTTGTCTCCTGCTTCATGGTAGGGGAAATACACTCACCAACATGATTTGTTCTTAAGAAACATCCCAAAATGTTCAAATATTTTATGGAACAGACTGCTCTTATCAGTTTAGAAATGTCTGATTCATGTATTTCTATTTTTTATAGCAATTATAGATGAGCTGCATTGCATATTTGCTTGTTTCAGTCAGCATTGTTCTGCTTTTTTAATATACACATTTAAGTTCAGACTATGTTCATACTTCAAATGTAATAATTCATTTATTTCTGAGACAAACATATAAAGTAGTAACTAAAATAATTCCTATTTTAAAATGTACAAAATTGAAGAACAGATTAATTAATATTTTAGTATGACCTTTATAAAGACCATACATTTGGTAAACAATATTTTTTTATTTACAGTCATAATTTCGTGGCTTATGTTAGTACCATGATAATTCTTTCTCAGATGACCAAATATACTTCTGACAATATCCACATCTCTATTTTCCTCAAACTTAGATGTGTTCTTCCTCATTCTTACACCATAGAATAAGTCATAGCTTTCTCCAGACTCACAGCAAGAGTAACTCATTTAAAAATAAGAGGGAATCATCTCTGTGGAAGCCTTGTAAATTTTGATTATCTTGCTGCAAATAGATTCTTACTCTTCTACTGTAGCTAATTGGAGGATTATTGAATATGTAACATTTTCTACTCAACAATGGCAGATTTCATTATACAAGTCTATGAGAAATATGTTCTCCTCATTACATATTAAACTCATGGATGTATGAGTTTAGTTCATTTGCTCTACATATTGTATAAACATTTTTGAGCAATCAACCACACATAGCCGATATTTGATTTGTCATAAATGCTGATGTTATTGATAGTTAATCTCACCACCCTCATTTGTCTCTTAACTTTGATGACTAAGTTTATATATCACTGATCATATAATATATAATTAAATACAATTTTTCTTAAATTACTCAAGCTTGGGGAAAATAATTTTTTACAATGAGGAAACAGCACAGAAAACCAGAATAGTTAAAAATAAACACCTCCTAACTTCAAAGGGACTCTCATAGAACCATTTCATTTAAGTACTCCAAAGATGTATAATATAGTCCTATTTTTAATCCATTTGTTTATTTCATGTGTATGTATACTCACATGCCAGTTTGCTGAAGGGAGTCTTATTTATGTTTCCACCATTTGGGTTCCTAGGATTAATCTTGACCCACTGTGCCACATCACTGGAGTAATGGAATTGAATCAACCTATTCAAGGGAGAGCGAGGACGGTGAATAATAATTTATTGATTGATTTTCATTTTTCTATGGAGGCAAGATATTTATATATTTGGACAAAATACTTTACGGACTGATCATTGCTTCTAAGAAGAACCAGGGTGAGCCATCTCCCTGGGGCCACTGAGAAACTAACCTAAACATACTCAACACAGCATTTCTCAGTTCTCTTACTCAGAGTCCCAAACCATCTCACATCTTATATGCATTCCACTGTTGATAGGAAATTCACAGTTTTAATCGGTTCCTAAATCTAAGAAAAAATAGAGTATGCTGTTAATTGATTCCCTAAAATCCTAATATTGGCTTCCGGAATCCCATTTGAAAGCGTTCAGGCTGTTGGAAAATATTCTTCTATATTCAGGGAAGTAAAAAAAAAAAAAAAAAAAAAAAAAAAAACAGAATCAGCAATGACTAAATCAGGCATTTGCAATTAGGCAGTTTATCNAAACAGAATCAGCAATGACTAAATCAGGCATTTGCAATTAGGCAGTTTATCAATGATGCAAGTGCTAACCATTGGCTTCTTTGCAGTTACTGGAATCAAAATATTGATCCACAAATATAAATACTGGTAGACAAAAGTAGATTACTCACATTATCCTGTACTGTAATATCAAATATGGATATATTTCTTCTTGTATCCAGTAGCATAAAAGGCGTTGGAACAGTTATTATTCTTGTCTTCTGCTTATGAAAAAAGTATTTCAAACATTGGGAAAAGACATTTTCAAACATTTCAAGTATTTAGTATCATTTTTATTTATTTATTTATTATGCATACAATATTCTGTCTGTGTGTATGTCTGCAGGCCAGAAGAGGGCACCAGACCTCATTACAGATGGTTGTGAGGCACCATGTGGTTGCCGGGAATTGGTACTCAGGACCTTTGGAAGAGCAGGCAATGCTCTTATCCACTGAGCCATCTCTCCAGCCCCATATCATTTTTAATAAGGAGACAAAACCAAGTCAAAATTTGGAATGAGTATATTTTTAAATTACTGTTTTTTTTACCTGCTTCTTTATTTGTTGAAAGTCAAGGTTTAACACATTTTATCACCTGTAAAATGATGTTTTTGTATTTTATAAAATCTTATGAAATTATTATGAGATAAAAAATATATATGTATATACACATATGCATAATCTCAAGCATAACACTTGATCAGAGTGTGGTAAATTCACTTTCATTCACCCAAAGTATACAGATATCTCACAAGTAAAGTTAAGCACTCTTGTTCTTGTGGGATTTGTGTGTGTTTGTGTATACTTGTAAATGCTATATGCATGCATGCTCATCTATGTGGGCATACATACTTGTTTATGAATATGTGCTTTCTTATATCTGTGTGGATGCTCAAAATTATTGTATGGGATATTTGAGTTGTTTTTTTCCTTTGTGTAATATACAGGGTCTCTCAAAGAGCCAGGAGCACCAGACAGTGGTGTCTTATGACTTTAGTCACAGTGCTCTGGAGTCAGAAGCAAGCAGATCTTGTGAGTTCAACCCCTAGTTCCAGGACAGGCTCCAAAGCTACAGAGAAAACCTGTCTCAAAAATAAATAAATAAATAAATAAATAAATAAATAAATAAATAAATAAATAAAATAAATAAATCAAATAAATAAATCAAATAAATAAAAACAAAAACCCTAGGAGCTTAAAGTTAAGTTAAATCTAGCTAGCCAATTTATCCTAAAGATCTCTTCTTCCTTAGTGCTGAGACTACAGGGAGCCATCGGGCATAGCCAGCTTTTCACAAGGTTTTGTGAATCTAAATTCTACTTGTCAGGTTCTCTTATCAAGAGTTTTATGCACTGAGACATTCTTTGTAGGAAAGCAGAAACACCACCAAGCCAAGTTTCTTGTGCCATATCAGTAGCACTGACTTTCTGTAATAACTATTGTTTATGTGAAAAATGAAAAGAAATACACTCTTCTTATTAAAAATCCAACTATTATTTAAATGAAGACTCCCACCTGGCATTTATCTATTTGAATGTGATATCTAGAATTTTATAATCAAAACTCTCCTTTCTCAGGGATTATTCATGTTTCTTGATAAGATGCTGAAATTTTGTAATTCTTCAGTAATTTGACCAAATTTTCAAGTGAGATGTTTAGTTGTTCCAGAAGCTATCAAGAAAAGATAAGAACCAAGTAAATACACACTGTGAAGAAACAATATCTTATTTATAGAAAAGAAATAGCAACTTTTAAAGAAATCACATGAAGTAATCATTGTAATGATGATAGTTTTATACATTATTTCCATTCCTTGCTCTTTCTCCAGTAACTTTTCCTACTTCATTACTTAAATGTTACACACCCTGGTATCATTATTCTGGTTCAAATCTCTTATATCTATCATTCTTCTATCTACTTCCTTTACATTTCATTTTATCTCTTGTATGGTTATTTTTTCCAGTAAATAAAAATATATGTATACATACATATATAAATTCAACATTTACATTCATATATTAGAGAATATTGTATTATTTTTCTAAGACATGTAAATAATACAGCCATTTGCACAAGGAATTGGCTGTTGTTTTCATAGACCTTACCACACTGGGTTATTCTTGGGAAAGTGGAAGACTTTGGAACTATAAACTTGAAATGTGGTTGAATGCTGTAAGCAGAACTTAATCAATATATTAGTAGTAGAAGACTGCTTTTAGAGTCTATCTCCTAGAAAAAATAGAAAAGCTATGCCCATAATAAATAATATCTTGTATTATGTGAACCATGAACACAACAACAGACATGTTAAGGTAGAAGGGAATAATCCTATTGGATCCATTTCTAGAAATAGAACAATAGGCAAATAAAATAAGATAATTAGTCTTTCCCAGGAATGTGCTTAATATTTGGTTACCCACTACTAAGTGGTCAACTTTGAAATATACTTACAAGCATCACAAAATGGATTTAGTAGATTTTATTTATACATTTACATGTTTATATACATAAGTGTACTTAACAATAATTAAGACAGAGAAAGAGAGAGAGAGAGACAGAGACAGAGAGAGACAGAGAGAGAACATGAATTTCAGAAGCAGTAAGGGGGCAAACCCTGGAAAGGATAAGGTGACAATACAATACATGGGAGGGGTTGGAGGAAGGAAAGGGAAAGGAGGAAATGAAGAAATTACATTTTAATTGAAATTAAAAAATTAATGTGTAGAATTTATTCACAGCTCAAATACTGCAGGCAAATGTCAGAACACATTCTAATGTCATTAATTTTCTAGAAGATCAAATTATCTCTAATTTTTTAATTGTTCACTTATGGAAATTTTCAACTCATACGTTCATGATATAGTTGGCTAAATCAGTAAAAAGATGAAATCCATTATTCCATTTGTTGTCTCTAAATATATTTTCCCCAAGAGTTAGAGTATGAGTTTGATGAGAGCAACGGGTGCATTATAAAGATTCAAAACTTCTAAAAATCAAAAATTTCTAAATGATTCACTCATGTATTACATGTATGGCTTACTTCATACACTAATTCAGTTTTTACCACTTTCTCATTTGTACTTTTTAGCAATAACTGAGAAATTGAAAAAAAAATACTGGTCAGAACTATCAAGGCTTCAGGTTATCTGACCACAGTTTTATCACAGACTACATATCCTGAGGAGATCTGATTTATCATTCTACTAAAGCTCCTCTAGGAGCCCTCCTGAGCCTCAGAGAAGACACAAACCCTAGGCTACTCTTGATTATTGCTGACTATCTGTAAATAATTTGCTTACTTCATGAAACTTCTTGCATGAATGTTCCTTCTCTTTAAACTTGGCTAAGAAATAGAAAGCATAGCCTAAGGTGATGTAAGCTATAGTGATAACTTAAACACACAAAACGTGTTTCACACAAGCAAGCAATTTTTTAGTCTTTTACAAAGTTAGAAATTACAATGAATAGGATTTGACTAAATAATGCATACAAAATTATATAGAATACATTTATTTCAGAAATAAAGTTTGATGACATTCATTATGTTTTTAATTTCTCAGACATTCAATTCACTAAAACTCAATTCACATTGAAAAAGTATATTCAATTTACATCTGGTCATATGAATGCTTTTAGTTTTTTAAAAATTGATTTTAAATATACTTACAAGCATCACAAAATGGATTTAGCAGATCCTATTTATACATTTACATGTTTGTATACATATGTGTATTTAACGATAATTAAGAGAATTGAAACTAGATTTTTTTTTTCCTCAAACAATATGTCCCAACCACAATTCTCTTACCTGGAGACTATCTACTGTTTCCCTTCAGGAAAAAGCAGGCCTCAAAGAGACAACAGCCACACAGGAAAAATAAAGAGACAACAACAAAGGCCAAAGCCTCCCCCCGCCCCCCATCGAAGCTAGACAAGACAACCCGGTAGGGTCAGGGACGTACCCACTCCCATTGTTGGAGTCCCACAAAAACACCAAGCTGACAGCCATAGCTTATCCACAAAGCACCTGATGCAGATCCTTGCAGGATGTTTGCTTGACTCTTCAGTCTCTGTAAGCCTGTATGAATCTTTCTTAGTTGATTCATTAGGCTGTGGTCTGATGTCCTCCATCCCTTCTCACTCTTACAGTCCTTCCTTCCCTCATTCCATGGAAGGAATGGAAGGCGAGAGTATGGGGGACATTTGGAGAGCTTTGTGGAAATCTAGTGAAATGGAAACTTCCTGGAACCTATGAGGGTGACCCCAGTGAGGACTTCTTGTAGCCAGGCAAGGCCTCCAGTGTTGGGACTGGTTTGCATCCAGTTGAATTTTTGGCCAACGTTGCCCTATAAAGATGCCTAAACAACGCAAGCCGCTAGGACAGGAGATAACTCTCTGAAAACAGACAGCAGATTTCTCTTGTCTTGGCTTTCAGCTTAACATCCTCCAACAGAGACTAGAAGGTAGGGGTGGGGGTTCCATGCGTGGACCAGCTTGGCATTTCTAAGCTGGGTGGATGTTTTAGGCAATGCAGCCCCTGCTGCCAGTGTTCAGAGAGTTATCTTATGTCCCTTCTCCAATATTCAACATTCTTCCCTACTCATTCAAATTCATCATACAATTTTATTCTTGTCTTTCTTTGAATTTATTTACTTCCATTACAGATAATTTCCCTGAGCTCCCTAGATGACTGAAGTGATGTATCCCATTATGTTTAATTGAAAGCTGCTTTATAAAAGTAAATACACTGCACTTAAGTATTAAACTGGCAAGAAATTACTGTGCCTGCTTTAGTTTATATATTATAACACTTCCCATATTACCTGCTGATATTATTGTAATGGTATACAAATTTGTGCCAATACCCCAATGACACACATGTTTGTGTTTCACCAATAACTGTTAAATACCTTTGCGTTTTCTATCTTCCTGTCACTGCACTGGTTTACATTAATATTTACAACAAACTTAGCTGACTGCTACAATTTCATTTTAAGGTACAGAAAGTCAAGAACAGAATGCTAAGCAACTTGTCCAAAATCATCAAGCTCATGCCTAGTGTAATACTGTTACTGTCTTTCACAGGTTTGCCTTCAGTCATTTTAATGTATGTGGGGAAGAAAAGGAATGGGGGCATATTCACTGAAAATGAGGAGTGGCCATAATCAGAATGAATATGCAATATAATAAATCAATAAAGAACATATTCAGTAAAACTCATTAACAGACATTGAGAAATATTTGTTATACATAAATAGGGACCATTATTAATAGCAATAAATTCAATAAAATAGATGTATTCCTTGATGCAACAATCTTATACAAACTCATTTGGAATAATTATGTGTTGGGAGCAGTGAGACCCCAGATCCTGAATTTCTTGCAATAACCTGATAGAAGTGCCTACAGCTGCTCTGAGCACGAGACCTTCAGGAGTTTCTGATGGCAGGAGAGTGGTTTCTGGTGGGTTTGGCTGGGGCATAGCTATCTCTATATAATCTGCCCCTGAACACAATAAAGGGGGCATTCTTGGGGAATTCCAGGATGACCCGTGTCGCTGTCTCTCTGTCTGTGTGTGTCTGTGTACTTTAACCTCCAACCCCTTTGCCTGAAGCTTGCAAACTGGGTACCACACACAGAGCACAGACACGAGGGGCGCCGATGCTCCGCAATTGGAGGTCACCACCGAGATATTGGCAATTATTGAATTTCATTTTATAAAATAATATGATGTTATGCTCTGTATTCTTTTTTTTTTTTTTTTTTTTTTTGGTAAGAGGGAAGCAGCCTTTGGGTATGGGAAGTTTAGAGGCAAATTAGAGCTAGTGAAAGAGAATGAATGACAGACAGGCACATCTTTATTATTTACATTACAATGATTGCTAGCCCAGCCTAGATGAGCATGTCAATTCATACACAAGAGCAAAACTTTGTTGAGTCTCCTCTCATAAGAAATGATTTCCAACGTGGATTTGGGAAATACACTCCAAGCTTGAATAGAGCTTTCCACAAGTCCCACCAGTAGAAAATCATGTCATCACTTTGGATAAACAAACATGCAAAATATATTTTAGAGAGTCTCAGAAACAATGGATTCTAGAAAGGAAGAAACAAATTGTCTTAATGTGAAATATGACGTGCAAATTATTTTTATTTATTTAAATTTATTTATTTAAAATTTCCTCCTCTTCTCCTCCTCCCATTTCCCTCCCAGTCCTCCTCCCTCTCCAGTTTTAAGAGAAGTCAGGGTCCCTGCCCTGTGGGAAGTTAATTCTTGCCCCCCTCCATCCAGGTCTAGAAAGGTATGCATCCAAACAGACTAGGTTCCCAAAAAGGCAGTACATGCAGTAGAATCAAAACCCATTGTCATTTATTTATGGCTAGAAACCAAATATGAGTGAGTACATCCCAGTTCCTCTCTTTGGGTCTGGCTTACCTCACTCAGGATAGTGTTTTCTATTTCCATCCATTTGTATGCAAAATTCAAGAAGTCATTGTTTTTTACTGCTGAGTAGTACTCTATTATGTATATATTCCATACTTTCTTCATCCATTCTTCCATTGAAGGGCATCTAGGTTGTTTCCAGGTTCTGGCTATTACAATCCTAGAGAAGCTAAATAAGAAGGTGAACCCAAAGAAAAATATATAGGCATCCTCCTGAATATTAACCTTCATCAGGCGATGAAAGGAGACAGAGACAGAGACCCACATTGGAGCACCGGACTGAAATCTCAAGGTCCAAATCAGGAGCAGAAGGAGAGAGAGCACGAGCAAGGAACTCAGGACCGCGAGGGGTGCACCCACACACTGAGACAATGGGGATGTTCTATCGGGAACTCACCAAGGCCAGCTGGCCTGGGTCTGAAAAAGCCTGGGTTAAAACCGGTCTCGCTGAACATAGCGGACAATGAGGACTACTGAGACCTCAAGAACAATGGCAATGGGTTTTTGATCCTACTGCACCTATTGGTTTTGTGGGAGCCTAGGCAGTTTGGATGCTCACCTTACTAGACCTGGATGGAGGTGGGTGGTCCTTGGACTTCCCACAGGGCAGGGAACCCTGATTGCTCTTTGGGCTGACGAGGGAGGGGGACTTGTTTGGGGGGAGGGGAAGGGAAATGGGAGGCAGTGGCGGGGAAGAGACAGAAATCTTCAATAAATAAATTAATTAATTAAAAAAAACATTGTCGTTATCATTGGCTTCTCAGTCAGCCCTCATTGTCAGCTACATTCAGAGTCCAGTTTGATCACATGCTCCATCAGTCCCAGTCCAGCTGGCCTTTGTGAGCTCCCATTAGATCAGTCCCACCGTCTCCGTGGGTGGACGCACCCCTTTTGGTCCAGACTTCCTTGCTCATTTTCTCCCTCCTTCTGCTCTTCATTTGGACCTTGGGAGCTCAGTCCAGTGCTCCAATGTTGGTCTCTGTCTCTGTCTCCATCCATCACCAGATGAAGGTTCTATGGTGATATGCAAGATATTCATCAGTGTTGCTATGGGATAAGGACAGTTGAGGTACCCTATCCTCTACTGCCCAAAGACCTAGCTTGGGACATCTCCTTGGACACCTGGGAACTCCTCTAGAGCCAAGTGTCTTGCCAACCCTAAAATGGCTCCCTTAATTAAGATATCTTCTTCCCTGCTCCCATATCCACCCTTCCTCCATCTCAACCATCCCATTCCCCCAATCTCTCCCCAATCCTCCCCTTCTCCCTTCTCTTTTGTGATTATGTCTCTATATTTATATCTCCAGTTTGCTCTTGGAGCAATGTCTTAGTATTTGGTAGATATTTCACTAATATGTTAAGAAAGAATATTACAAAGCTGTTTTGTTAATTGTGAATAATGTGAGGCTCAGTTCATATAAAATATTTAATGGTTTCCAAGGCGTTTTGTAACACACCACTATTGGTATCCATTAATCATTATTATACTCTGCCATTTCTTTACTAATATGATTTCAGCTTTCTTTCTTCCTTACTACAGTCCTTCTTACATTTAAGATTATTGTGATTTCTCTCAACAATGCATGTCTTCATGTTATAATTTTTAATATGCAATACTTAGCTCAGTTTCTACAATCAAACAAAAAGATGTTAGATAATCTTTAAAAGCTATAGTTTGTCTATAAGGACATTTTCAAAAACATGCAGTGTAACAGATAAATAAAGAACCTGTTTCCTTTGGATCAACAGGTGAACTTTTTTCTAGCTGAAGAATTAAGAAATTAAATTCTATTTTATTTCTATTATTTTGTTCTAAGTTTGGTTGGCAACTGACTTTCTCCAGTTGGAAGATGATTCAAATTTTATTTTCCAGAAATATTAAATTGGAGATTTTTTTTGTGGAAAGTGAAGAAAATGCAAATACTCCATAATTGATCCTTATAACTAAAATTGAGAGAAAACACAGAACAGTGGCTTAGTATATAAAAGGCAAAAGGATTGATAATAAATTATGTACTTAAAATGTATTAATGGAGTCCACTAAAAACATTTTACACATAAATATTCAAAATATATTCCATTTTTAGAAAGGAAAGAGGAAGTATATTCAGTAATGACAACATCAAAAGAAACCATACACTGAGAAAATACAAAGGTCACACAACTCTAATGGGAAACAAGTGGAAAGCATCTATTTTTATCGTCATAACAGTAAGTTGATAAATCTTTTTAGTTTTGCACATACTTTATATATAATTACTATATGTATAGTTATTTGATCAATAACAAGAATGTAGCTGTGTCATTTTTGTGAGAAATGTTATTGCAATGGATGGTATACCTATTAAGTGAACTAGTATGGTAATACGATGCACACAGGAAAATAAAAGATATATGGATATAGAACAAAAAAATACTGAACTTATTCAAATTGTTTCTACTTATAGGTAAGTAATAGAGAAGAATCAAAGCAGATTTATTTTTATTATTAAATTCTTCCTTTTTATTCATTGAATTTTCTTTTTAATTTATAAGGTTCTATAGATCTGCTGTCTAATTTTTCCTAAAACTGAAACACATTTACACATTAGAATACTACTCAGTGGTAAAAAACAATGACATCTTGAAATTTGCATGCAAATGGATAGAATTAGGAAACACTATCCTGAGTGAGGTAACCCTGACCCAAAAAGATGAATATGTTATGTACTCACTCATAAGTATATACTAGCTATAAGCAAAAGACATTGAAACTATAGTTCATGATCCTAGAGAAGCTAAGTAATAAGGTGAACTCAAAGAAAAACATATACAGAACTACCTGGAAACATACAAGATCACTGACAAATTGGGAGCATGGGGTGGGGGGAGAAGAGAGAGTGCAAGGGGAAGAGGAGGAAAGAAGGGGCAGACTGAGGAGAACTTGAGGGAATCGGATAGTCGAGATGGAGGAAGGACAGAGGTGAGAGCAAGGAAAGAGATATCTTTTTTTTTTCATTGAGAAAAGGAAAAGAAAAAAAAGTTTCCGCCTCCTCCCAGCCTCCCATTTCCCTCCCCCTCCTCCCACCCTTCTTCCCCTCCCCCCAATCCTTCTCCCCTCCCCCCACTCCTCTTCCCCTCCCTCTCCAATCCAAAGAGCAGTCAGGGTTCCCTGCCCTGTGGAAAGTCCAAGGTCCTCCCCCCTCCCTCCATGTCTAGGAAGGTGAACATCCAAACTGGCTAGGCTCCCACCAAGCCAGAACATGAAGTAGGATCAAAACCCCTTGCCATTGACCTTGGCTTCTCATCAGTCCTCATTGTTCGCCATGATCAGAGAGTCCGGTTTTATCCCCTGCTGTTCCCGTCACAGTCCAGCTGGCTTTGGTGAGCTCCCAATAGATCAGCCCCACTGTCTCAGTGGGTGGGTGCACCCCCC
>NW_026067949.1:18988014-18993145 GCF_014885135.2 Alexandromys fortis
CGCATGGCTAGCTTATGCCCGAAATAATTACAAGGAAACTGTATTCTTTCAAACACTACCTGGCCCGGCTAGTTCCAGTTTCTTATTGGTTAGCTCTTACATATTGTTCTAACCCATTTCTAATATTCTGTGTAGCCCATGAGCTGGCTTACCAGGGAGGATCTTAACCTGTGTCTGTCTGGAGTGGGAGAATCATGGTGACTCCTTGACTCAGCTTCTTTTTCCCAGCATTCTCTTCTGTTTACTCCACCTACCTAATTTTCTGTCCTATGAGGGCCGAGGCAGTTTCTTTATTATTAACCAATGAAAGCAACAGATAAGATACAAGACCCACCTCCATCACTGACTCTAGAGAAATTCCTAGGAATCCACATGGCTGAGACTAGCAGTAGAGGAGAGGGGGCCCAATCTTGATTTGCCCTGAAGTCAAACTGATGAATATCTTAAATATCACCATAGAAACTTTAGCCAGCAACTGATGAAAACAGAGGCAGAGGCCCACATCAGAGCACTGGACTGAGCCCCAAAGTCCAGTTGAAGAGTGGGAGGAATGAGAATATGAGCAAAGAGGTCAAGACTATGATGTGTTCACCCACTGCTGGAAAGGAACAAGCGTAGAACCAAAATAGTCCATCTGAATGTGATTGACAGTTGCATGACTGGGGCAGACTCAGGGGCCACTGGCATTGGTGTCAGGATTTATCCCTACTGCATGTACTGGCTTTTTGGGAACCTATTCTCTTTGGATGTATACCCTGCTCATCATAGATATTTTAGGGAGTGCCTTGGACCTTCCACAAAGCAATGTGCCTTACCTTTTATGAGGACTGAAGGTGGGTGGGGTGGGAGGTATGTGAAGGGAATGGTAGGAAGGAAGGGAGTGGGAACTTGTATTGGTATTTTAAAAAAAAAATTAATAATTTTTTTAAAAAAGAAAGAAATACAGTAAACAAGGAAACAAGACACTAAAATACTCTTTAGTAGTGGTTGAAGCCTGATGAAGAATATTCTTTATGAAAAATAAACAAAGAAGTAAACAAAAACAGAAACAAACAAAAACCAAGATGACAGACAGTTTAGGGTCTCATAGTTGAGATATGTGTCAGTGTATTGTGAATTTGTTTTTAAAATCTGTATTCAAAAGACAAGAGAGGGTGAGTTTACAAGCAACACATTTTAATTCCCTGGTCTCCATACTGCACTTCACTACAGGAAAACATGCTGAGAACTATTTATTGAGCAAGTACAAATTCTGTTTCTGTATTAAGATCTTCATTCAGGTTGCTGGCAATTTTGTGAGATGGAGCGTGAGAGAAGAAAAATGAAGTGAAAAATACATTATTCTAAGCTATCTTTTATGTTAAGGCTTTCTGGATTCTCATGGGAAGACCCCACATGGTAGCACCATTCAAGTTTTAGTCTTTGATTACTCAAGTGCTCAAAGTACTGTAAGTAAAGAATCAATTATCAGTCTCTGCTAATTCAAATGTGTTCTGAAAATTATAGCTGCCTACTTAAGTTAAACCCTCTCTCTGGACCTGCAGAAAAAAAAAAGTTGAATGATGCCCCTGAATATTCTTTTTAACTAAAGGCTCTCAAACATTAAGTCACATAAGAATCAATTGTGAATCTTATTTAAAATGCAAATTGCAGAATTGAAAAGCCCAGTCTCCAGAGATTCTGATTTACTGATTCAGTAATACAGCTGATACTAAGAAATCAATCAGTCTCTCCCTCTCCTCCTTCTCTCTTTTTCTACCTCAGTTCTCTCACATGAATTGAAAACAATAGTTTGAATATTAAGAAAAGGAAAAGAAATTTAAAAGCACTGTGGGTTTTTAGCAGCTGCAGTTCAAGTGACCAAATCTTGTCCTGTAGTGGGCATGACACTAATTTGCTTGCATATCAAAATACTTTGAATAATTTCAATAGTCTCATCACCTTCTCAAATTAGCATCACCAGAAATACTGATAATCTTAAATATAAAACCATAAAATTTTAAAAGATTTGCTCATTTATTAAATTTATGCATATAAACGCTCTATCTGCTTATTAGCCTGCAAGCCAGAATTGGACAACAAATACCATTTTAGATAATTATGAACTACAATGGTTTGGGGGAGACATAATCTTGGGAAAAGAAGTCAGTGCTCATAACTGCTGGACCATCTCTGTAGACCAAGACTAAAATTTTTGAGATACCATTTTAAGGTAATTAAACTAAAGAAAAATTAAAAATAAGGTGAGGAAAACAAATTTATATGCGACAAGAAGGGAAGTATTTCTTTTTACATAAAGAGACCTTTCCCTTAATTAAAATTTTAAAGCAGAATGACAAATTACAAAATAAATAAATGGTTTGATTAATTAATACCAGGACTTACTAATGCAGGGTATTTCAAATCAGTCTATCAGCTAATTAATGTGCTAATTAGTAATATTTCAGCAGGAAATTTCAATCCCACGTTTTTTGTTTTGTTTTTCAATTGTTTAAATAGGAAATTTTAATAGAATTACCAACAAAGCAATACATAGCTGCCAGGAAATTTTTCTCTAATTCATTCTTTGTGATCATCTAGCTAGATTTTTAATAATTTTGTTCATGCTGAGTTGAAAATATTTTTGATACATGAGGTTAAATAAAATGTATTATTGACATTAACCTTATCCGTTTATTTTTACTTGTTTATATAGCTAATGTAAAACACACAGTTAAAACAACCAGGTACTGAGGTATACATGTATTATGCCAGCTCTTCTAAAAACCAAGGAAGCAAGAATTCAAGGTTCCAGCTAATCTGAGCAAGTTAGTGACATCCTCTGCCAACATAAAATATGAAGTAGGGTTTGATGATAGCACTTGGTTGTAGAGCAACTTTCTGTTCTCCACACGGCCCTGGGTTCCACACATAACGCTAAATAAGGAAATAAAAATGACATACTTTTAAGAAAAATGTAATGTTTTTGTGTGTGCTTATTTATGTATTTAATGTTGCTGGGACTTGAAATTAGGAGAGGGAGAGACTGATTGCATTGAGTCTGCTGCTAGCTATAATTCATGCACTAAATGATGCAATTCACTGTTCTGTGGGAGGAAAATGATCAACAAGCTTAGCCAGCTCTAAACCTGAGAGCCACAAGAACAAGCCTGCCAAGCTATTTCCAGTTGGTAATAGTGGCACTGACATTCTTGGAATAACCAATCACTTTCTGTATGGATTTAGGCCTGTCCCACAAGACTGAACTCATTCATGGCAATCTTAACTTGGCCAATAACTTGTGGCTGAGTGGGGATTAGACCCTACTAGAGAACATATTGCTGTTATTCTGCTAGATAGATATCATAGTAAGCTAAATTGCATCCTAAATGCCTGCAACCCAGAGTTTAGTGCAGCACAAACTCCTATCTTAGAAGCTCCTTTTTCAGTGGATGGTAAAAGATAAAAAGAATCAAACACCTTTGCTCAAAGTGCATAGCAAATGAGACCATAGTTTGCTCAACCCTAATTGGGTCAACCATATCACATTCTTCCCTGGTAAGATTATAAGGAAGAGGTGATAAACATAATGTAAGTGCCAGAAGTCATGGAAGACAGTTGCACAGTATCATTCTTTGGATATGACAGGGATATTGTACACATGAACTCAGAGTTGCTGAGACTGCACACACAAAACACAAGACATACACAGACAGGACCAAGCCAGCCAAACTATCAGTATGTATATGTGAGGCGGGGTCACAAAGTTACATCCTTAGCTGAGGAGCAATTAGCGAGTCCTGGGTTCACTGAACAGGCAGTCATTTTCCTTCAGCGTAGTTTCCAATAGATAAATCTTTACCTATTTATACACTGGCAAAATTGATTGGAGTCTACTGTTTTAAGTAGGATGCACAAAGCAGAAAGAGGAAAGTGGATGTGTTAGGATATCAAAGGATCTGGAGGATAGAGACAGAGGTGACTGTGATAAAAATCATTACAATCATGCAGCAAACCCTCAACACATAAAAATAATAAATAAATAAAAAAACATATACATATGGACTAGACTATAATTGTCTTTTATGTTTATTCATTTTTACTGAAATATAAATGAGAAACGAAAATTGTGTGTGTATAAAATATTTTAATATTTTTAAAGTATCTATAATATCCATCAATTTATCTATGTATTTCAGTGGGGGAACATGAGGGTCATGGCACAGATTTTGAGGTCAAAAGTTAATGAGGATGAGTGAGTTGTCTCCTATACCGTGCAAATTGAGATATTTAATGAAGCTCTTTAGGCTTGGTGACATGTACAATAGCCATTGACTATCTCACCAGCCTATAAACAATATTTTGAATCAAAAACATATAGTATGATCAAATAATTACAAAATATCTGCTACCATACATAGTAATACTCTATTCATTTATGGAAAAAATGATATGTTCACGTATTTCAAATATTCAAGTCCTCATTATTCCCTGTTGCAGCTGTGTTTATCTTCCTGTATAAGTAAAACCTTGAAGCTATGGCTGTACAAGGAAGCTGTCAGGAACAAATTCTTTCAGATTTTTATTAGAAATCTCCCATCTTTTTTCCACATAGTTCCTGAACTCTTAGCAGGAATTTAAATGCCAGAAGCTGCATTAGAGTTGTAGCCAGGAACAGCAATGGCCTATGTTCTGCCTTCTGTGCCCTCTGGTGTCTGGTCATTTTCTATTCTTCACTCTCCCTGGAGAGCTAGTCTCACCTCTGTTTCTGCCCTCAGAAGTGTTGGCTCTGTATTGGCTTCTGTCCTCAGTATGACTTTGGTTTCTCATTTCTTTTAGTAGCCATATCACCCACCTGAAAATAAAGAAATGTGTTAAATTTGGCAAATTATTTTACTCCAAGCCAGCTCCAAATCAAGATATAAGAAAAATATCAGCCACTTAATCATAGATACAACTAATTGATATTTAGTTTACAGAGGTTTCTTTATTCAATCTATTATTTTATCAGGCTTAACTTTTTTTTATTGAGAATAGGAAAAAAAAGTTTCCGCCTCCTCCCAGCCTCCCATTTCCCTCCCCCTCCCCCCACTCTCCTCTCCTCCCCTCCCCCTACTCCTCTCCCCCTCCCTCTCCAATCCAAAGAGCAGTC
>NW_026067949.1:18993967-18996303 GCF_014885135.2 Alexandromys fortis
CATCCCATGTTCATCTTTTTGGGTCTGTGTTACCTCGCTCAGGATGGTGTTTTCTATTTCCATCCATTTGCATGCAAAATTTGAGAAGTCATTATTTTTTACCCCTGGACCCAGCAATACCACTCTTGGGAATATACCCAAGAGATGCCCTATCATATGACAAAAGCATTTGTTCAACTATGTTTATAGCAGTATTATTTGTAATAGCCAGAACCTGGAAACAACCTAGATGCCCTTCAATGGAAGAATGGATGAAGAAAGTGTGGAATATATATACATTAGAGTATCAGGCTTAACTTAACTCGTAAAATATCTGAAATTTCTAATTGAAAGGATAAAGAATGTTCAAGCCTAATATAGCATTCTTTTTTCCCCAGGAAGATAATGGTTTGCTAAGCAAATTAATAATGTAAAGGTTTTTCAGAGCTAATTACAATACTTTCTTACTTGATCATTAAAGCAGTTTCCCTCTGCTAGGCATTATTTAGCTAACCTAGTTTAGTCATAGCACAAAGTAATAAAAGCGATTTAAAAAAATATGGCCTATTATTCTATCATTATTTTTTGGCTAAAAATGAGGTTTGCTAGAATTATGAAAAATAAATTAGACTTTAAAAATTGCTTTAGTTTTAACAAGGTACTGTTTCTTTTTAAGGCAATGCTTTTAAATCTAATTCAAAAGAAAATTGCAAATTCTATGTTTTATTGACTACTTAACCAAAATTTGAATATATTTACCTGGATATCGCCAGTAGTTAGACATAATATGATTTCCAAGTACATGCTTGAACTAGATAATTAAGAATTTAATATACTTTACCTTAGTAGATAACATAAACAAATTTAGCTCTGGACTCTCATTTTTTCCCGTAATCTCTTTATTTCTGGCTGTAATAAATACCAGTAGGCAAACAAATATGCATTAAATAGGACATCACATTTTAGCAATACAATATGTTTCTGCTATCAGAATTTCTAATGCTTTAATAAAATAAGCAGACCAAATAGACTCTCTACCATCTTTCCAAACCTACTTAGAATGCAGGAAAATAGGGGCCTATGAAGAAAGCTGGCTTGGGAATTGCTCAGATCAGGCAGTGAAGACGGCTCAGTTTAGCAGGGAGATTGACTTCATGCAAAATCAGATGATGACAAATGGACTGCAGGAAATCTGTCACAAGTATAATTTTCATCTGACTTATAATGGGAACATGCAAACACCTAATAGCAAAGAGATGGGCAGCAGCAAGCAAACTTTTATGAATGGCAACACTGAGCACTTGTGGATTCAGGACACACAAATATGAGTGGTTCTGGATGCAATGTAGGCAAATTAAATCCTTTTCCCCAGGTGAATTGTCTCGTTAACAGGTCATTCCAAGAAAAGGCCACAGAGGGATGTATTTCCTGAAGAACCACTCTAATCATACTGGCTGTAGCTCTGCTCATTTGTTCAATTTTCCTTCAAAATTTGTACTACCTCTGCCATTTACTTTTCCTTATAGGACACCATAGTTGAACATTATCTACATTTTTTTAATTGACAGTCCTAGTGATCTCTGTCTGCTTCACATTTCCTTCTCACGTTTCATATCTTTGACTTTTGTTAAATCTTGTGATTTCTATAGTCTATACTTTTAATTTCTCTCCCAGGTCAATATGTAAAGCACATGAGCACCTGCTTCTGCTGTCTATGGAGCTCTTTGCATGCATTTTGTGGTGCACAACCAGTAGGCATTTTTTGAGTAGCAACTGGTAAACCTAAAAAAAGAGTCAAAGCTGCAAATATGATCATATTAATTTGAAGATGCTGGGGCAGGATTGTCTGCAATACTAAGATTAAGAGGCACAGATCTTTTAGCAAAGCAGTGGAAATTTACTATGAGAGAACAGTTTTATCAACAAGTCAGATAAAATTCTAATTTGATGGATCATCAATAAGACACAAATACTTTCAATATCAGATACGAAAGATAAAATTACAATAGCTTCATTCCCAACAGTCAGGTTATGACTGCTAAAAGAACAACTTGCTTCTTTCATCAAGATTGTTATAGGCCAAGAGTAGATTCTTAGGAAGCTGGAATTTGGTTCTGGCACATTCTACCAATTATATTATCGTTTAGTCTATTTTTTATTTTCTCCTTCCCATAAATTTAGGGCACATAATGCATCTGGTTGAAAGGCACAAGCATAATATGTTTTTACCTGAGGTTAGTGTTATGTTTTGGTTGGTATCAGATGGAAGACAATACTTGGAAAGTACTAGTTCTATGAGAATACCTCCTTTCTTCATCAGTAGAAATGTTCATTTAACTCTTATCTTTAACACCAAT
>NW_026067949.1:18996523-19013015 GCF_014885135.2 Alexandromys fortis
AGCTCTTGAGTTTTTATTAGCACATTTTATATATCTATATATATAAATATATTTATATATCTATATATAATGTAGGATGATTATTTATAAATTCATATGTAGATCAATAGATGACCTTATTTCTAGTCATAATTTTAGCATTTACATCGAAACCATTTGACTTAGTTGCTTCAATTGCTTATCAATTTTATATATTCTGAAACAGAACATTAGAAAAGTATCTTTTAAGAGGGACAAAGACAAAAATCAGTCCATCAGTAAGATACAACTCCAGTGGTGGACCACTTCAATGACTCAAATTGGTAGAGGCACATTGAACCTCTACTACTCTTGTTGGAGGGGGTGGCCACTTGTTCTTTTCCTGGCTGCTCAACCCAAAATAACCACACAAAAACTGTATTAATTAAATCATTGCTTGGTTCATTAGCTCTAGCTTCTTCTTTTTTTTTTTTTTTTCCATTCAAAAAATTTACACTTCCTCCCCTCCTCCCTTTCCCCTCCCACTCCCCAACTCACCATCCTCCCTCTTCCTCCCTCCTTAAGAGAGGGCAGGGAAACCTACCCTGCGGGAAGTCCAAGCTGCCCCCATCCAGTCCTAGGAAGCTTTGCATCCAAATAGACAAATAGATTAGGGTCCCAAAAAGCCAGTACATGCAGTAGAAACAAGTCCCAGTCCTTTATCAATGGCTTTTCATTCAGCCCCCATTTTCAGACACATTCAGAGAGTCCAGTTTGATTGCATACTCATTCAGTCCCGGTCCAGCTGGATTTGGTGTAGCTCTAGCTTCTTACTGGCTAACTCTTACATCTTAATTTATTAAAAAAAAAAAGCTAAAATAAATAAATTAAGAAGCATGCAAAGGGCTTTATTCCAAAAGAATATTATCCCAATAGAAGGAAAGACTAATGTATTGTCAGTCCTAATTAATTACCTACATAAGGTAATGTCACTTTTATTGGGTCCTTTAATCAAAACCAACTTCTTAAATTCTCTAGACAATATTGGTATTTTTTAAGCTATTCTTGTTTCTTGCTGTAAAAATTAAACAGAACAAACATGCAAAATGAAATATTTGTCTTAAATCTTCTGCTAAGGGAGTTGAGGGAACTCCAAACACTAAAGAATTTAAAAATATACTAGTTTTCATTTCTCTTGGGAACATAGCACTTACTTTATAACAAGTTTGCACAATTAAGTGTCTTGGAAAATGTTATTTTTCTAGTTGTGCTGTGAATCCTACTGCCTAATGTAGATTGTAAGATTCTGTCAACACACCAGTCTTCAATACAATCTAAAATGTTATAGTGCACAGAATCATATTTTATGTGTGATTACCACAATTAATATGTATAAATAGACTAATAGTCAAATAAGATCTGTGTAGCTCTGTCTGGTAATATAGATACTTGTAGAAAGATGTTTTTGGTGATCTTTTGCAGAACATAAAATATCAAAATATTGTTAATATCCAGTAAGTTAAGTAATTGACACAGGGATATTTCATTATCTTAATTTATGTTTTCATAAATTCTGCACAGGGAAGAAAATTATGGTTTTGACTTAGCAATCATAGAGAATATTTAATATTACTATGTTCAGCATATTTGAATATTACTTTTATTAACTTCTATTAGTAGAAGCGTTTATATGATTTAATCTATTTTTCAAAGATAATGCCAAATTACAGAAAGGCGATACTTGTGTTTTTTTTTTTTTAAGGTTAATTTTTTTAAAACAACTAAAACTAATGAAAGAAAATGCTTTAGGGATAAAGGTGAAATTTCATTCAAACAAGGTTTATAGTCATTCACTCGTGGTTAATAAGTGCATGTATGTATGATAGAAAAAAGCCTGTTTTTCTATCAGGCTTAAACTGTATTCAAAGAATGTGTTTATCTCTGTTTTCTTCTGGACTTAGTGAAGATCTTTGAATCATACTGATTCCACAATATAAATTTGCAATTTTGAGTTTAAATGACTTCTCAAAATATTCCTTAAATTGTGAGAATTTAAAAAGCTGCTGTAAATTGGTTTGAAGTAAGTTATAGGTTCCTTTGAATATAAGCTGTTAGGATTATTATTTCTATGAGAGAATGATGGTTTTGAACTAAGACAATTAGAGGGAAGTTAGGAAGACAAATAATTAATGTAGAATATTACTGTATTGAGAGTTTTATAAAATATGTCAGCTTAGTTAACTAGCAAAATCTGTATATGTAAATAATGACACTAATGTTTTTTTGTAAATAATATCTTTTAAAAGTCTTAGAGTTTCTTAACTCAGCACTTTCTAGGTAATGAGAAAAAAGCCTAATTCTTTCCAGTCATATTTCTATCTACTCTACAGATTAAGCAAGCACAGAATAACATTTAATTTACACGAATACACATGTGTTTATAAAACAGCAGTGAAAAGATGCAGAAACTAAAATACACACTGCATTCTTATTCTTTAGCTTGCTTCTGGATTCACTCTTTTAATGAAGAAATCATGGCAAACAGGCCAAAATACTCACTTTTAAAACTCCATTGAAATTCTACTGTTTCTTATTACTCTCATTTCTCTATGCCACAGAGCAATTTTAATTAAGGTTATATGCATCCAGGGTCATTAATAATCTGCTGATTAATTGCCACCCCATGATTGTAAGATGGCTACTTTGGAAAGGTTATAAATTATGTCTACGCTCGAAATGCTAGACCACTCAGACTGAGTAAAAAGAAACAGAAAAGAAACTAATGGGGAAAATAGAGGGAAATTGAAGAAAAGAAAATAGGAAAACAATAGAGATGAAATAACTCATCTAGATCTTCTCTCTTTTTATCCATTATGTTGGATCTGTCTTTAAAAAGATATAAAATATACAAGTGACAGGATTTTGACTAAATTGGTTTTAGAAATGTATGTTTATGTTGACAGACATATGAGTGTGTTTTATTCTAGATCATCCCTGAGATATTCATGTTTGTTTTTTAATTTATATTTTAAGATCAATATGGTATTTTGATATCAATTAGAATATCCTCATAGTTATTTACTGAAAAGAACTTGCATAAATGTGGTCTTTTCTTTGTATCAACTATTAATGTTATATGTGGTAGTTTAATTAAAAATATCTATTCAAATCTTTTCTTTGCTAACTTACTTGTGGCTTATTACATTTTCAAGAAGAATCTGAGAGTTCTTTCTATATCTGAAAATATTGTGCTGGACCTCCTCAACTTCTAGAATATGAGGTGTAAAGAGATTAACAGAATTTCAGGAAGTTTATAAAAACTTGTGGATGATGGTGATGATTTTACATTTTTTGTCCTTCAGTTTCTAAATAAGAATCCCACCCAATACACAACAAGTATATTAATCAATAAATAATCAGAATAAGATAATTCAACTAAGAATAAAGTACCTTGCCAAACTTTATAAAACTTTATAAAAGTTAGCAGTAAAATATATCTCTGACTTCACATGAATATATTCTGAGATCACACAATTTTCCATTGATGATGTACAAATCTGTAAGAAAATTTCAAGCGTTCATAATATGCAACCATTGCCATACCGTTTTGCAGTATCAAAATATTCCAAGTTAATTCTGTGCAATCATTTGTTGTCCTTATTCCCATCCTCAACTCCAACACCCATTAATGTCTCCATATAAATCTTTATATAATGTCCTATCTATTCATTTTACTATTCTGAGAATTTCACAAAAATAGAATAACAGCCCTCTTGTGGAGAGTAAGAACTCCACTATTCATCCATTCTGCTGTGTAACAACACTCTTAAAGCCACTGCTACATAGTCACATTATATAATATATATCCTCTGCCTGCCTGTCTGCCTTTGCGATATTATGAATAATCCTAATAAATATTGATGTGATTTCTCTTATTATCATTAAGAGATGTCCTGGTCCAGGACTGTGTCAATATACCTTTTCATGTATGTTATGTATATAACTAGGAATTGATATGTATATAACTTGGTCAAGTATTTGGTGATTCCATTTTTAAGAACTGGAAGATTATTAGACATACATCTAGCTGAATACATCATTTTAAATGTACTCAACAATTCCTGAAGGTACCATACCTTGCTTGGTTCTGTTGTTGATTTATAGCTATACTCATGAAGCTATATCTCTTGATGATGAAGTGCATGTACTTAGTAATTAATGGTGAGGACATCAATGGTTACTGTATATTTACAGTATATTCAGAATTCTTATTGCAGAAAAATTAACTAAGGGATTTTTCACATTTTTAAATTCATTCATTTTTGAGGAACTCTACATCCTCTTTATAAATGAATGTTATATTCTCATTTTAGATTTTTCCAACATGCTTTTTCATATTATGGACTGTTTTTTTTTTCATTGCCTTTTCTACATTTCTTCAAGTAAGCAAGAATTTTAATTTTGCTACTTCGTTTTGTTACTTTTAGATATTTTTTCAACTACCATTTTCCTGGATTTTAAAACAAATACAAATACAAATTCTCAAAACAAAAATATTCAACAAAATTAAATAGTTCATAATGTGAAAAGACATGTTCATGTACATCTAAACACATCACCCATACAAAAATAATAATATAATAATTAATAATAATAATTACCTAACACTCAGAAAACATCTGAGAAAAAGTATCAGAAAAACTGTAAGAGCCAGAGGGTGAGAAGTTATGGAATGAGGCTGAGTGTTATGATTATGACTGAGGAGCTACATTTTTGAAATATCAAAAACAAGGCTGCCTAAACAAGACCTGAGCAGTTTATAAGCATTGGACATCCCATAGAGACACTTGAGCAGCTTCATTGCAAGATGAGGCCCTGATTGGTTATCTAGCACCAGGTGATTAGTAGTAGGTACATGTACTTGCAGGCAACATTGAATGCATTTTGCTTATTATGTTTTATATGGCTGATGTGTTTAGATGTATATATAACAAGAATTAGTAAAGAAGGAAAGGCCTCGAGTTTGGGAGAAAGAGGAAATGAGACATGGAAAATCTAATTAAAAAGAGAGGGAGGGAGATTTGTCATATAATTATTTATATATAATATATATTTAATATTTTTAGCATGCATTTGTTTCCACACCACTGAGACTTATTTATTTATAGAGCTGTCTTTGCATTTTTTAATGGTGTGTGCTAGTTTATTTCATGTTAACTTGACACAGGCTACAGGCATTTGAGAGATGAAATATCTATCCAGAAAATCCTCCCACAAGATCAGGCTGCAGGAGAGAATATATGGGAATGCAAACTTGTGCAACCACTTTGGAAATCAGTGTGGCGATTTCTCAGGAAACTTGGAGTCAACCGACCTCAGGATCCCACAATTCCACTCTTGGGAATATACCCAAGAGATTCCCAATCATACTACAAAAGCATTTGTTCAACTATGTTCATAGCAGCACTGCTTGTGATAGCCAGAACCTGGAAACAACCTAGGTGCTCCTCAAAAAAAGAATGGATGAAGAAGGTGTGGCACATATACACTTTAGAGTTCTACTCAGCAGTAAAAAACAATGACATCTTGAATTTTGCATGCAAATGGATGGAAATAGAAAACACTTTACTGAGTGAGATAACCCAGACCCCAAAAGAGGAATATGGTATGTACTCACTCATAAGTGGATTCTAGCTACAAACAAAGGACATTGAGCCTATAATTCATGATCCTAGAAAAGCTAAATAAGAAAGTGTACTCAAAGAAAAACATATTTATCCTCCGGGATATTGGAAGTAGAAAAGATCACTGGGCAAAAGTTGGAAGCACAGGGGTCTTTGTATTTTTTGAAAGTGAAATCTCTGCCTGTGATTGTAAATTTCTGTATTTACCATTCCATGTTATTTAGCTTTGTGATAGACTCTGTGGTCTCACTATATATATTTTTTGATATGTTTTGATTTTGAGCATGTGATTCAACTTTTGTTGCTACATATAAATGGGGTGCTATTCTGGATTCAGATTGATATTTTAATCTTAACTACACAATTAAACAGACATATACTCTTTATTTGGAGTCTATATTTTGACCTTGATAACCCAAAACAACTATGATCAAACATGAACTCTTAACCTACAGATGCTTCCTGTGGGTTCATCTAAAAATTTTCTGCTCTCACTTTTATATTTGGTTTGCTTATAATTGCAATCACTTCAATTCTCTAAATCTCTTTCAGCTTTGCTACACTAATCAGTTTAATGTATAGTCTTAAAAATGCTTCAAAACAATATTATAGCTGCTTTGTTTCCCTGATGTGAAAGAAACATCTGTCAATCAACACAGTAATATAATCTCATTTTATTATGTAGTAAATACTGCACTATATGCTTCTTCTATTTGCAGAAAATCAGGTCTTTCTAAACTTTTACATCTTACAGTAGGCTTTATTTTAATAAGCTTTCTGTTTTTAAAATTCAGGACATCTGAGTGAATACGTATTTTGTTTACTATTTAGCTTCACATTCTTCCTCCATATAACACATTTGTTTTCCTGTTTTAGTTTTTAGTTTTGTGTTGATGAGTCAAAAATGTATGTGTGGATTTCTATTAGGTGGCATTCTAAATATCTGTATTTGGAATACAGTATGCATAAATACTACAGAAAAAAATGTCTCTCCTCTTCATGACTGACTTCTCCTTCTTACTTCTGCTTTAAGGTAACCTTTGTGTATGGTATATATGTCAAAATGTTTCAAGTGTCCTCTCTGCCTCTGTCTCTCTGCCTCTGTCTATTTCTGCCTCTTTGTTTGTCATTCTTCCTCTTTTTTTCTCTCTTTGTGTAAGCAGGTGTGTGTTCATCAGCATGTGTTGTATGTGTGTTTTCTCTCTTTGTGTGAGCAGGTGTGTGTCCATCAGCATGTGTTGTGTGTGTGTTTTCTCTCTTTGTGTGAGCAGCATGTGTCCATCAGCATGTGTTGTGTGTGTGTTTGGGTGTGCTCTGTTTCTTTCTTCACCCATCCTCAAGTCTGAGATTATTACATTGATATCACTCATGTTGATCGTAATTGTTTCATTTTTTTCTTTTCTTCCTATCTGGCTCTTTGTCTTCTTCCTTCATTTTTTTTCTTTTCTTTCTTTTCATTTTTTTTTAATATTGGTAGAGTTAAGGATCTTGCTCTGTTGTCACCAGGCACTGAATGCCTAGGATTTAAGCATTCTTGTGCCTTAGCCTCTGAGTAAAAGGGACTTAATATGCGCAATACAATGGCAAGTTTAGTTCTTCCATTTTAAGATCAGCACTCTATAATTTGTATAGATTAAATTTGTATGAATAAATAATATCACTCTCATTTCTTAGAAACCTTGAAATTTTATTGGTTAGCATATGATTATATACAAAAACCACCCAGTTTTGTGATGGTATTCTTTACTATTTATCTTCAATATGGACATTAGTGATCCCTTCTGGAACATGGCACACACTTATCCCTCTCTGTATTATTCACATAGCCTTCATCAATAGCAGTTTCTTTCTTTTCATCTTTCTCTCTTTTTTCTTTTTCTTTTGTCTCCATCTGCAATTGTTTGTTCGTTAACTTGTGTTTGTTGTTTAGTCCTCACAATTCTATTGGCCTGTCTGCTGTATTTTGAAGCAAAGCCTTTGCAAAACAACACAAAACACATAATTTCTCCCTATTTCCTTCTTTCATGTTTTACTTACATTTAATCATTTGTGGGTTTTTTTTTTGTGTGTGTGTGTGTGTGCTTTGCTTTGCTTTGGTTTCACATCTTGTAATTTCTACATCCTCTCCTTTGATACTTGGGCAATTGAGTTTATTAGTGAAGAAATCTGCTCTGAGTCTTCTTGGAGGACAGGAGGTCTCTGAGAGCCATTAACTATTTCTACAAGTTTTCTTGGGATTTGCTTTTTAGTGAATTTTCTTCCACATTTAATGTCTCTGCCGCAACAACAATATTTATTACTTTTCATATCTCTGAAAAAATAATTTGTTTAGCTTGTGTCTAAAGAAGTTTGAATTTTTTTCTAGTTACTATGCAAGATACCAAGAGAGAAAAGAAATCATTAGTCCAAAACAGATTTACAGTTATGAAACACATCACTGACCAACCTGACAAAAAGGTATCTTCAATTGTATTAATGTCATTATATGGAATAATCCTACTGTATACTTTGAAGTGAAAAGCTCCTAGTATTATTAAAAAGATGATTGGCCTATATCTAGGCAAAATTTTCAGCATAGAGTGAATGCTGGGAGAAAAGAGGGTGGAGTCAGAGGAATCATGAGCCAGACACAAAAGAGGCAGCAAGGGAAAATGACAGATGAGGTAAACAAGCCACTGGACAACACATAGATGAAAAGAAATGGGTTCATTTAAGTTATAAGATCTGAATGAAGACAAAGCTAAACTATCAGTTGGGCATTTATGATCAGTGATATGTCTCTGTGTGGTTATTTGGGAAGTGGCTGGCATGACATAGCTACTTGATGGGCAGTCTAGATGGAAAACCCTTCCTAAAGTGATCATGACACTGAAGAGTAGTTGGGGCGTGTAGACAATTATGGAAATGGAACAAATATAGAACTTATTTATGAAATTCTCAAACTCAAAAATTAAATTAAAAAGTATAGCTTTCTGCTTTTCTTTATATCTGGTTTTCCAAATAATTGGTCCTTCTATTTCCTAGCTATAAGGTCAAAATATTTTTCAATAATTTATGAATGTATTATTTTAATTAGCTCATTTTATCAGTGATAAACAACTGACAAGGACATTGATTGGGCCATTATAACAATTAATAGTTATGTACTTGAAATTTTTGTACAGTGTTTTATTTAGTTTACATATTTATTTTCCCCAGAGTAGGCCATGATACATTTTGGCCATCAGCAAAGGACAACAAGAAAAAGTCAACTGAGCAAAGAGAAGTCAACTTCTTTTTTGAGGTATAGAATTCTAACCACTTAAATCTGTAATGATTGCACATTATATTGTGTTACAGTGACCAGAACAAAAAAGAGAGAAAGTAAGACAGAAACAGTCATGCAGACTTCATTGCCAGAAGGGGATCATCATATGGTCTTGTCTGCTTCAAGAATGTGGGGAAATATCGTGTATCTGAGACCGAGCATATAAAGAGGTGTGTTAAGTAGTCTTAAGTACCATATAAGTGACTTAACTGTAAAAAAAGTATTCATATATATGATAAATATATACAAATATATATATACATATATATATTCTCCATATCTCTTTAAACGGAACAGTGTAATTACAATGTGATCTTATATGTGGCTGTGTTTTACAAAAAGAAATTATAAGAACTTTAAAACCACCTTGGAATTATTTTTCTTAATACACATAGAAGCTTATAGTAAATCACTGTATTTTATTGTCTTTAATTTAGTAAATCATTTTCAAATAAAAAAATGAGAATTATCTCATCAAAAAATGCGGTAGTTACATTTTTGCTTCTGATTACTTTCACAAATTTTCCTTATTACTAAAATGGCCAATGATGCCAAATGTAAAACCTTTTCAACTTCGGTTAACATTTTTGGTAAACAGGAAAAAAAATGGGAAATCTGGCATACTATACTATAGTTTTAGCTAAACTGAGATACACAATAAATATTGACTTTTTCAAAATAACTATTTTATGTATTTTAAATTGCAAGCACATGCACACATCTACTTTGTGTCTCATGACATATTCTACACAGTAAACTAGTGATTTAAGAGCCACATAAAGATGAGGAAATAAAATAGACAGATAAGAGGAGAAAGCAGGGAGCAAAGGGATGCTGAGAGTCTTGGGAGCTGCCGAGCATGCCAGCTGTCGTTTCCAGTGCTGTCTTTGAATACTCTATCACTTCTTTAGTTTTCTTTGTTTTAAAGATGTCAAGTGTCATGAGCTGCAGCTTTGCTCTGGTTTTACTGCCTGTCATAGTCACAGTTGACAAAGCCAGTCTTTTTCCTGTCAGTCAGAGTCCAACTATACCACGGATTTCCTTCTACAGTGTAGAAAATTTATTGCAAAGCAAGGTGCAGTTTATGCTTACAGCTATTGCAGCCATGCTGGTAATAATAACACTGACATCACCCCGAGCAACTGCTATCTGTGACAGAGGAGGCCAAACTTGGGAAGCACAATATACTGCACTGGAGAATATCTTCTAGTAAAGATCGTGATGTTTTGAAATTGTCCATTAGAAATAAATCTTCCAAATTGCTTATAATATTGCTATGCTTATTTTTACACTGACTTATGCAAAAATATGTGCAAACATAATTTGTTGTATAAATCTTACTGTGAAACAAAAGCATGTGTAAAGATGTTTGCAAGGTGCGAAGTTTATATGAAGAAGTGAAATGAAATGTGAATTTCGAGATTTCTGCTATGCAGAGGGAGGATGAGCAAGAATATCTGTACTCTCATTTCTTTCAAATCCCATCTAGAATAAACACACACAAACACAAACATGAGGGACAATATAGATTGTTTATTTAATGATAACAAGGATTTTCCACTACAAACAGAAAAATAACAGACATGAAAAAAATCTGTGGTTATTTAATTGGGGATGAAAAAATCAACAGTTAGGGATGGAAGTCATGTATGGAATAATAAGAGGTAGAGATAGAGTAAGGAACAAGGTATCTACATCTCAGACGTGATGGAGAGTCCAAACTCAACACTGAGATTAGGTACTATTATTTGTTCAATTTTACATATGAGGAACATTATAAAAGAGATAATAACCATTTATATACGTGTGTGTATATGTTTGTGTTTGTGTGTGTTTCTGGGTCTGACTGAAAACAGGTAGTGGAAGAATGAATGAATGAAGACATCCCTCGTCTAATATGGTACCCACATCTCCCACTACTCCTTGTCTCAGTGTTTTCCTTTTCGTTTGAAGCATAAATTTCATGACAATGCTATCCTTTCTTTTCTCCCTCAATTCTCATTTAGCTCAAATATAATTTATAAACTGCAAATTACCATAACACAAACCATAGTGCTTCCTGAAGGTACTATCACTTTTTCCATACTTCCCGATTTCATAAAAGAATTCATCAGAATAAATTGAGACTCTATCACATAGAGTTCATTGAAATAATGAAGTCGATATAGTCAACAATAAGAAAGATTCAGGCCCAGCACAAATGTCATTTTTTCAATTATGGTCTTTAAAACACAAATTACCTTTAAATTATTATTGCTACTTACACCTGGAGGAAAAATTAACTTAAAACTGACACCTGGGGAGCCTACATGGGGTGGAACTAAGCCCTAAACTTGTGGACAACAATTCTGTAGCTTGGTCTCTTTGATGGGTGCCTAACAGTGGGATGGAATCAGGATCTACCTTTATGGAGCCCATTCTCTATGATGGAATGCCTAGCTCAGCCTTGGTCCAGTGGGGAGTGGCTTGGTCCACCGCAACTGAATGTGCCAGACATTTTTGACTCCTCATGGGAGGCCTTTTTCTATCAGAGAAGAGGATGGGGTGGGGGGATTGAGGGGTAGAAATTGGGATCAGGAGGAGGAGAATTATGCTTGGAATGTAAAATGAATAAACAATTTAAAATAAAAATCCAATTAGAACCTTAATAAAATGAAAAATTATCTCATATTTTAATGTTTATCAGACTTAGGCATTCTATTAATGCACAGAGCTTATTCTTTATAGTCTATTACCTCTGTTTACCAAATCATATTGAATTTTTTGTTTTCAGATTAAAGAATTATTCTAGGTTGGAATCCTGTTTAAATTCCTATACTCTTTTTCCAGAAGCGAGATTGATTAATGCTAGAAATAAAATGGTTGATTAAGTCATGAGTTACTGTAGTTTCTGTGGAAATTATGGTTCTTTATACTGAATAGAATGACATAGAGTATAACCGTCTTCATACGACAATTTTAGGATCAACTTCATCATCTAAATATGTATTTGAATACTTCTGGTGCTCTATAAACTTCAACATATTTAAATGCCATTATCTTTATAGTCATATCTTTATATAGTTTATGCTACTAAACTATAAGTGGAACTGGAGTATTATCTAATTTGCTTAAAGCATAATAAGAGTTCAGAATAACTAAAATTTCCATTTCAACAATATATAATTTTCATCTAATATTTTTACATAAAATTATAAAACTTAAATTCTTCATTTAGTTTAGTCTAAAATTAATCCAAAAATAGAAAATACTCTTTATATTTGATATCTCTTTTGTGAGACATTTTATGTTAAATTGTTACTATTATGTTGTCATATTCACTTCCAGTGTCTTTCTGATAAGCAAACTACCTTATGGTGGGAGCTTGCTTAATCTTTATTTGTCTAACTATTAACAAATGAAACTACCTTCTTAACAAAATATGAAAGACATGGTTGACTCTCAGCATATAAGTAGGGTGAGAAAATACTGATCTGTACTTTAGGGTGAAAAGTTGCAGATACTATCTATATACTAGAGATTGGAGAATTTTCTGCATGTGATCCTCTATTTTCTCTCTGAATTTGTTTATTTAAGTTGACATTAATTCAGTGTCTATCCCTATTCTTGATGTAAGTATTCACAAATAAAATCTTTTTTGCCACTTTAACCAGTATGGTATATGAATAACTGGTATGGTATACAAATGTGTATATATATATACATTAATACAAATATGTATATATATCTTAGCAAACATTAGGGTGATATTTTAAGAAACATAAAATTCTGTCACCATCTATCCTCTTTAATTCACGTGTTTTAGCTTACTTCACATTTTCCTGATTTGGAATGGTTAGTATTCAGATTGTCTAATTTCAATTCCAGTAAAATTATATGGAATCCCTCTTTCTCCCTCTATCTCATTATTTTAAACCAAGCTCTTACATTTTTCTAATCTTTAAATAACGATATGAGAAATATAAGTTTATCAGCAAATGCATATTAGTATTTGCCTGAAGGCAGTTTAAATGAGGAAAGCAATTTGAGTTTCTCAGACCTGACCTAAAATATGTAGTATAAAATACAAAATACTTAACCCACATAGAGAGGAACTCCTTGAAACCCTGAGTGTGAAAGCCAGGGGTCTGAAAGTGTGCTGGAAGAGAACAAAATGAGAAACACATCTTGTTTATAATTACCGACCAAGTGGCAGTATATCCTTCAGGCTACAGAGTGGAGCCATTAAGGAATCATTTGGGGCTTTATATTTCAAGAAATTTCCTTATCTTTTGTTTCATGACACAATCCCCAACTGTGGCCTTTATTTTAGGGTTGTCACATGAATATCCTAACATAATTGACCGTGTCCTTAAAGTTAGTAAATTAATGATAATCTGTCCTGTTTTGCCTTCCTTCCAAATTCTTCTCCCTCCTGGCCTATATAATAATCTGAAAAGTCATGATGGACTAGTTTGCCAAATAGGCAAGACTGTCTCATTTATGCTTAGTTCTTATGTCCAGAAAGAAGGGTATAATGCCAGAATGGCTTCTACTTACAAAATCAGGACAAGTAATAGTCACAGATAAGACTCTGTGCTCTGTCAACATTGTGCCTCTTTACTTTCTAATTTCTCAAACTGGAAAACAACTAAATGATCATCCCTAGTCTTTCAAAATTAGTGCCAGTGGTAAAATTGCAATGACTAAAGAAGATTGTTATGTTTCAAAAAATGACTTTCCAAATCCAGAGCCTTCAAAATCATAACACAAGAGGTTCATTACTCCCAAGCTATTCAATGCTCCATCATTTGTTCATCCAAATTCTTAAAGTCAGATGACTTTGAGATTATCAGACTCTGGAGAAATGTCTGCCTAACATGTCTATCCTGTCAGGAGATTTGAAGAGTTTCCTTATTAGTACTTAGAAACCACAAATATGAAGATGGACAAAAGAACACAACCAGGATAAACAATGAAACGTAATAGTTTTTCTTTTTTTTTCAGTTTGAGAATATCAGACATTATAAATATTTTACTCTTATCTATTCATTAAATCTCAGCAACGACTCAATCAAATTTGATAATTTTATACTTTGTCAATTGAAAACACTGAGACAAATATAATTTCCACGTTACATTTAATTGCTAGGAAATATTAAAAAAGATTTTAGTATTCGTAAATACATGTAGTTTTGTTCAAAGTTTGCATTAAAGTGATGTTCAATGATAGACTGGATATCTTGCCACTAGATACTTTCAAGAAAGGAGAGAATATAGAGGACAGAATCAAAAGAATGTAGCCAGAAAAAATATCAGAGATAAGAGTACAGATCAAACATTAGAAATTTGCTCATGATTTTGATATAATTCTTTCCATGTTCTCTGCTGGCATGAAAGCCCTTCTTGAAACCCCTTTTAGGATGTGTTATCTTGAGACTCTAAAGGGTTGGGCAGGATGATGCATACCTAGGAAACCTGGATGGTGGATGTAATAAGCAATTAAGACACTAAGACTGTGAAGAGGATAAGTGTCATCTCTTGAAAAGTACCACAAAAACATAAGCATTTCAATCTAGTCACATGTAAAATTATTTCTTTACCCCAGAATGACTGAGGTTATCTTCAGGTAGCCATCCTATTTTGTCTGCTTATTATATTTGCAGTATTTGTTTACAAGATACTAATCTACTGCAATTGATGAAAGACAAAAATATGCCTATGTTTATTTAAAATAAATCAGGTACTTTGCATTGAGAACAAGGTAAAATCAAGAACAACTCAAGGTAAATATCCCTAAGAATATGTGTGTAAAAGGCCATACAATAACAGTTTGTGATTCTCTTATTTGAAAGGGATATATATATATGTGTGTGTGTGTGTATACACACATATATATGTGTATGCATTTGATAATTTATCAGTAGTAGTTCTGTTTCTTGCTTAATACAAAAAAAACTCAAACTATTGAGGCAAAGAATATTTTTATGCTCCTTTTCCTAATCACATCTGACACCAGAATTTTCAGCCAAATGAATCATGACTGTCATGCCACTGAACTGCTTCTAAAGTGTGATGTTGTTCTACATGCCATCGGATGATAGAAATTTCAGGAAAGTACTCACCATAGGAAAAGTCATCAATTAAAGAGAAAAGAATGACATTATTTTGAACATTCTTTGATTATGAAAGAATAAAATTCTTAAAAGAGGAATACAAAGTATTAAGTTATGAATAGTAAAATAAAAATAAATCTTAAGAAAGAACATTTTAAATACTTACATCAAAGGCAAGAAATAAAGTTCTCAGACTTGATAAGGATTTTGAGAAATTTCTACATTTTAAAATATGTTCATGTAAAAAATTTATTCCTCTAAAAATATAGTGGGATCCAGCTCAACATCATTGGATTGTGGAATAAACAGAGGCATTCAAAATTTATACTATTTATCCTTTGTTGAATTAGGAGCGGACAATCCTTTGAATTTTAACCACTTTCAAGATAGATATTAATGTACACAGAGTCAGCATTGTAGGATTCTAAAATTATGATTCAAATTATTGGGTAAATTCCAATTTGAAATATAACTATATTGTTTTAAACTTTTATTGAGAAGTTTATGATAGAGCCACGTTAACAGGCGAGAGTTGAATCATTTACTTAATTCTCCTAGGACCAATGTAGTATTAGTCTTAACATTAAAAAAAATCTTTTTGGAAATTAAGTATTTACATTCAAGTTACCAATAAAGCAATACTAATGCTACTTATGTAAAAATAAATTATCTTACATGACATTGTCTCTGACTCACCCTAAAAGTAATGATTTATTATGTTTGTATCAAGTTTTCTTTCACATCACTTAAATAAAACACATTATTATTTTGACTGTTGTAGGGATATATTTTATATTAATCCACAGAAACTTATAAGTTGCTTCTATAATTATCTCTCTGAGTCTCCTAAACTTCATGTTTCATCAAGAGAGACCTGGCATGCATTTCATAAAAGTAGTGACTCGGTGTTATTAGTACAAGTCCCATCTTTGATGTGACATCTGTACAAATTGTTTCACTATTTCCAGAATTTTAGTAAAAGATAACCAATATTATTGTTTAAACTGATGGCACCCTTTCGATTTTGCTCCAAAAATAGACTAAGAGTTTCATATTTCCAGTTGCAAATGGTACTTAGTATGCAAATAATACCTTGGCAATGAGTACCCCTCACTCTGTATCTGATTCACGTATGACTCCTTAGGTTTCATTCTTTTCTGTCCTCTAAAAAAACTAGTTTCAATCATATGAAATATCTTTCATTTATTAGAACCCCAATCCCTTTTGTTCAAATGACTATCTACATTTTTAGTCTTAGAAAGCATGCCTCTTGGAAAGTCCAAGGTCCTCCCCCTCCATCCATGTCTAGGAAGGTGCCCTGACTGCTCTTTGGACTGGAGAGAGAGGGGGAGAGAAGTGGGGGGGAGGGGGAGAAGGGTCGGAGGAGGGGGAGGGAAATGGGAGGCTGGAAGGAGGCAGAAACTTTTTTTTTCTTATTCTCAATAAAA
>NW_026067949.1:19013280-19082500 GCF_014885135.2 Alexandromys fortis
ACAGAAATCTTTAATAAATGAATTTAAAAAAAATAAAATTTGCCTCAAACAAAAATAAATAAATAAATTATAAACACACACACATAAAAAGGATTAGGACTAAAATTTAAAAAAAGTACTTTTTGATGGAGGAAGGTCATTGGTTAATTATAATAAAGAAACTGCTTGGCCCTCATAGGTTAAAACATAGGTGGGAGGAGTAAACAGAACAGAATGCTGGGAGAAAGAGGAAGTTAGCTCAGAGGCCATGCTCCCCTCTCCTGGGCAGAGGCAATGAAGCAAGCCGCCAGGTCAGACATGCTGAATCTTTCCCGGTAAGACTGGTGCTACACAGATTACTAAAAATGGGTTAGGCAAAATATGAGAATTAGCCTGTAAGAGGCTAGAGCTAGTGGGCCAAGCAGTGTTTAAAAGATTACAGTTTGTGTGTTGTTATTTTGGGTAAAGCTAGCTGGTGGCAGGAGCTGGGTGGCGGAATGCAACCCACAGCTCCTGCTACAACTTTTAGTAAGTATATAAGTTTATGACACCAGCTACAACATGTGTGTATGTGACTGTGCTTGTGTTCGTGTGCACGTGTGTGCATTTGCTTTTGCATGTATTGTATGATTGTGTATGTGTGTATAGAAATCTTTAATACTTTTTTACATTATAAGAAGAGAGTCTTCTTGAATAAAGACAAAGAATCAAATATTTGCTAACTTTGTTGTTGCTAATTCAATTGACAGTGCCTATTTCAGTTTCATAATCATTACTAATCATTACTAATATTCAAAATGATTGCTTAAAAAAATACAAAGCTGCACATAGCATTGATAGTAGGTGTTATGAAGTTATATGTATAATAAAGAAATAATTATAATTCAAAGTTATATTTTGGATGAATATTTTAAGTTTTCTTTAACCACAAAAATAGCAACAAATATTAAAATGCATTTTTCCTAATACAGTCTGATATTTTTCCCATAGGATTATGTTTTTGGTAGCTTAACCTTATGGAAAAATATGCTGTAAATCTAATAATAAAATGTTGGCTTGCTAACTCTATTTCCTACAGAATACTCTGTAAAATAAATTATAACAATCAAAACTCTTTTAGGCAGCAGTGATGGATAATTCCATTCTATCTCATTTCATGAATAAAAATATACCTATCATAAATCCTTTATTTTAACATAAATTACTACTATTAAATTTCTGATGATGCTACCTCCCACAAATCATCACCTGAGATTCTTAAAACGGAAGCTGAAATATATTATGGATGATTTCATTCTTTACATTCATATTGATCTATGGAGTACACCTGACATATTGAAACCATTTGTTCTTCTAAAACATATTTTATTCAATAATCTTAATACATTATATTAATTCATCATGGTGCTGAAAATGTTAGATACATTACATACAAAAGAGCTATATAAATTATCAAGTAATAAGCATTAATTTTTCTAACAAGTATAGAAAATCAATTTGAAGAGCATAAAAAGAACAACTTATTTAAGTTGGCACAGGAATCAATAGTTATCTTACTTCTATTTTAATTTTTATCATTTGTGTTTGTGTATGTCTTAATATCCACACAGTTTCATATAATTTTCTTCACTGTTTTAGAGGAATATGTAATATATATAATGAGTAAAAGGAATACTGTGAATTTCTTTTTTTGTAGTAAAGGCTCTGTAATTGGTAATTTAAACATGTTATTTCATTTGTATATGGGATGTTACTTCCTTTATTATTCTGAGACAGAGAATATTATAGCTTGGACTTACCTCAAGTTCTTCAGCTTTCTTCAACCTCACAAGTCTTGGGAACACATGTTAAGAAAAAATATACATGACTTTGTTTCAGTATCTTTGGTTAGATGGATGATAAACAGTTTTCGAACAAAACAAACGAAAACTTAGATATTGGGAAATGTTGCAATAATTCATGTAGGGATATGAAGAATGGATAAAGATATAAAATATGAAAATTCATCATCATTCTATGATGGACTTATGCCACTCCAGAATACTTGACTCTCCTTTGCTTGAACACAATATGTAACCTGTTTTTCACAGATATAATTACTGTCCAATTTATGCAGAAACAGCATTTGATATTTTCCAGTCTAAAGCTTTAGATAAAAACATACAGTGATAATCATATTGATTGCAATATGTGAGACTTAGTAAAAGCTGGTTTTACTGCATTCTCTGCTTATAGTCATCATAACGATGACATTTTTAAAAAAATTAATGACTTTGAATTGAAATTTATGAACAATGCAAGATAATAATTGTATTTTCTTTTATATCACTGTGTGGCACTTTTTATAGACATATAAAAAAAATTACAGTACTCTGTAATTTATATAACACTGCCTTGTGATTTTGCACAATCTATCACACCACAATTTCATGATTGTCTTGTGGTGTTAGGCTACTGTAGAAGTGAAAATTAAGTGATAGTTTCAAAAACAATCTCTTCAGCAATGACAACCATAAATAAGATAATAAAAATGTCCCTATGTAATTAGTCAAGCAATATCGGTATTGAGTACATAAGAAATTTAAAGGTGGTTAACAATAAAGACATCTGTATTTAATTTAACAAACTGATTTCTTCTGTGAAACTATAAATTTGAATGATAGGAGACTTTCAGAAACCCATTAGTACTGCTAAATTTAGCCACAATGGGGAATGTTATGTTCTTATCAGCCAGAAAAAAAAAAAAAAAGGGGACTTTGTTTGTAGAAATTTACTTTATGGATGCAATATTGCTCCACACTTCTTCTTCCTCTTTGAAAAAAATATTAACACAGATTTTGTATTTAAATTGAACAGAAGATGGCCAACATTCATATCTTGACTCTAAGACTCTATTATCTCCTTAGTAAATCCTTAATATGGATATCCTGTGTTTTCATAATGTTTCATTATAGCAATAACATAGTGCTTACTGAACTAGTTGATGAAAAGAAAAGGAAAAGAGAGAAACATAGTATCCATCAGGTTGGAAGTCTTAATTTATGCCGTTAATTTATTGGGTAAAAGATGCAAATAATAAAAAATACTAAATAAATTTTTATATTAAATTTTGAAAATAATGTGAATATAGACATCCTGGGACATGACATTTAATATACATAACATGTTTAATTTTGCTTATTTCCATAAAGTAGAGAATGTAATGTTTTAAAGTCCTTTTCTTTTGTAACGGCAGTGAATGCCACAACTAAGAGCTCTGCTTGATCTCATGCTCTAAATAATTAAATTAATTAAATGCTACCTGTTTCCATTGTTCCAAGAGCAAATGAATTTACTGAGATGATTTAAAGCATGTTGTAACTCTTTATATTATTTTTTTTGTCTTTTTTCTACTTCTCAGGCTTATATGCTGCTAAATTCTGTGAGAATGAATTTATTAGTGGTCAAACAAAGGTATGGATTTGAACAAAGCCCTGGTATCAGACTAGGAATCTTGGATTCTAGACTAAGGTCATATTATTTTAAAAAACAAATAAGCAAGCAGACACCCTATATCAATCTGCTTCTCCAGTGAACCCAACCCTAGTAATCATAAACTGTTTTGCATCAGCGTTGTGTATCTTCATATTTGTGACTCTGTAGAAAAACACCTAATAGTGGTATAAGACACTAAATATGACATACATAAGCTATTTTTGTATGTCTAAGAAAACTGAAAGTAAGGAGCTCTGGCATTATATTTTCTAAAAACATTGGTTTAGTAGTATTTTTGTCAAAAGACAAAAATATTAAATTAAAATTTTCTGATTAATACTTTGTGTATAAAGGAACATAATAGTAACATGAATCAGCATATATTTGGGTTTTTTTTTTTTTTTTTTGAAACAGGGTTTCTCTGTATTGGAGCCTGTCTTGGAACCCACTCTGTAGAGCCAGCTGAACTTGAACTCATAGAGATTTGCCTGTCTCTGTCTTCCAAGTGTCTATAATCGTGATTTACTTACCTGTATTATTACATGGCACTGCTTTAAAACTAAGTTATAATTTTTCTTTGCTTCCTGGAGTGTTTTCTATTCAGTACAGGTTGAAATGCTTCCATTTGTTATTGCAACTTGCAGAAAGTGATTTTGTCGTTTGGAACTTAACCGAAGTAGAGATTATTTAAAGCGATTTTATGGGGAGCTTAGAAGTTTAAGGCACTATGTGTGCCCTGGAGAAATTGCATCATTAGATGCCTTTGAAAGGCCTTATTTGTGTTTCACTCTGTCTTGATATGTTTTTAGTTTCCTTAATCAATGAACACAACTGCTCCACATAGCCCCTAAAGCACTAGTTGACATAAACAGTTGGTTTTCAGCATAAGAAAAAAAATCTACTGCAAGGGATTTCCAGAATATGTTTACTGGTTTCTGTGACAGAAGTTTTCAATCACCCTTCAGCCAACACACACTGTGAATGGCAAGTGTGCCTTTGTCACCCAAATTGGTGCTCTCCACATTCCTGATAATTACATTTTGTGACAATTCTAAAAAGTAGACTATTGAAATATTTTTAAACAGATATTTTGCAAATTAGGGAAATAGGGTAAAAAAAATAATGAAAGAAAAGCCTTAAAAGTATTCTAATCTATTTGTATTTTGTCCATGTTCAGATTCTATTTAAAAGAAAAAAAGTTTAATAAATCCTCTCTTTTTTTAATGTATCAAATTCCCTGAAGGTTAAAGAAAGTTTTAGTGTATAAGAAATTTTTAGATTATTGTTCTTTCAAGGAGTGTGAAAAAATGTGATTTTTATGGGGATTGCATTGAATCTACAGATTGCTTTGGTAGGATTGCCATTTTTTGTTATGTTGATCCTACCTATACAAGAGAGAAATCTTTCCATTTTCTGGTATCTTCTTCAGTTTCTTCCTTCAAAGTCTTAAAGTTATTGTCAAATAGGTCTTTCACTTCTTTGGTTAGTGTTACCCCAAGATATTTTATGTTATTTGTAGCTATTGTAAAAAGTGATGTTCATCTGACTTTTTTCTTTGCTTCTTTATCATTTGTGTATTGGAGGGATACTGATTTATTTGAGTTGATTTTGTATCTTGCCACATTAATGAAGGAATTTATCAGCTATAGGAGTTCCCTAGAAGAGTTTTTTCAGTCACTTATATATACTATCATATCATCAGCAAAACATGAGAGTTTGACTTCTTCTTTTCTGATTTGAAATTCCTTGATCTCCTTTTGTTGTTTTATTGCTCTAGCCAGAATTTCAAGAACTACATTGAACATATAAGAAGAGAGTAAACAGCATTGTCTTGTTCCTAATTTTAGTGGAATAGCTTTGAGTTTCTCTACATTTAATTTGATGTTGGCTATCAACTTGCCATAATTTGCTTTTATTATGCTTAGATATGTTCCTTGTATCCCTGATCTCTCCAAGACCTTTATCATAAAGGGGTGTTGAATTTTGTTGAATGCTTTTTCCATACCTAATAGATGATCATATGATCTTTTTTTCATTTTATTTATATGGTGGAATACATTGATAGATTTTTATATGTAGAGCCATCCCTGCATCTCAAGACAAAGCTAATTTGATCATCGTAAATAATTTTTTGATATGTTCTTGCATTCAGTTTGCCAGTATTTTATTGATTATTTTTTTATCTATGTTCATGAGTAGGATTGCTGTGTAATTCTCTTTATTGCTTGAGTTTTTGCAAGATTTCAGTATAGGGTAACTGTAGCCAAACAAAAACAGTTTGGCTATGTTTCCTTTGTTTCTTTTATGTGAAACACTTTGAGGAGTATAGGTATTAACTCTTCTTTGAAGTTTTGTAGAATTCTGCACTAAAACCATTTGGGCCTTGGCTTTTTTTTTTTTTTTTTTTTTTTTTTCTTCAGAGGCTTTTGATAAGTGCTTCAATTTCCTTGCAGGTCATGGGCCTATTTAAATTGTTTATCTGGCCTTGATTTAATTTTTGCATGTGGTACTAATTCAGAAAATCATCCATTTCTTTTACATTTTCCAATTTTGTGGAGTACAGGTTTTGTAGTATTACCTAATGATTCTCTGAACTTCCTCAATGTCTGTTCTTGTGTCCTGCTTTTCATTTCTGATTTTGTTAATTTGGGTGTTCTTTCTCTGCCTTTTTGTTTTGAATAGGGGTTTGTCTATCATGTTGATTTTCTCAAAGAACCAGCTCTTTGTCTCATTGATTCTTTGTATTTTTTTTGTTTCTATTTTATTGATTTCTGTCTTCGATTTGATTATTTCCTATCTTCTACTCCTTGTTTGTGAGTCTGTTTCTTTTTGTTCTAGAGCTTTAGAGCTTCAGGTGTGCTATTAAGTCATAGGAATCTGCAAGGATGACTCTAACTAAGAACCTGAACAATAGAGGAGACGGAGACCAAACTGGACTTGACTGATATCTTCAATATCACCATAAACCATAAAAGCGACTGATGGAGGCAGAGACAGAGACATGCATTGGTTGTCTCATTCAATATGATGTTTTCTAGTTCCATCAATTTGCCTGCAAATTTCAAGGTGTCATTATTTTTTTTTTTTCTGTGCAGTACTCCATTGTATAAATGTATCACATTTTTCTTATCCATTCTTCAGTCAAGGGGCATTTGGATTATTTCCAGGTTCTGGCCATGACAAATAGTGCTGCAATGAACATAGTTGAGTACATGTCCTTGTGGTATGATTGAGAATCCTTAGGATATATACCCAAAAGAGGAATTGCTAGATCTTGAGGAAGGTTGTTTCCTAATTTTCTGAGATATCGCTATACTGATATCCAAAGGGGCTGTACCAGTTTGCTCTCCCACCAACAATGCAGGAGTGTTCCCTTCACCGCATATTCTCTCCAACATACATTGTCACCAGTATTTTTGACTTTGTCAATTGTTACAAGTGTAAGATGGAATCTAAGAGTTGCTTTAATTTGCATTTCTCTGATGGCTAAGGATGTTGAGCAATGCCTTACGTGTCTTTTAGACATTTTAGATTCCTCTGTTGAGAGTTTTCTGTTTAGGTCTGTATGCCATATTTAAAAAAATGGATTATTTATTCTTTTAATGGCTAATTGATTGAGTTCATTGTATATTTTGGAGCTCAGACTTCTGTCTGATATGGGGTTGGTGAGGATCTTTTCCCATTCTGTAGGCTGTTGTTTTGTCTTGTTGACCACTTCCTTTCCTTTACAGAAGCTTCTCAGTTTCAGTAGGTCACATTTATTCATTGTTGCTCTCAGTGTCTGTGTTACTGGGGTAATATTTAAGAAGTTGTATTCTGTACCAATGCATTCAAGTGTAATTCCCCCAATCTCTTCTATGGGGTTCAGTGTGGCTGGATTTATGTTTATGTCTTTGATCCATTTGCTTGAGTTTTGTGCATGGTGATAGATATACCCAGTTAATCCAGCACCAGTTATTAAATATGCTTTCTTTTTTCCATTTGATTTTTTTTCTTCTATATCCAAAATGAGGTGTTTGTAAGTCTGCGGATTAATATCTGGGTATTCAATTCGGTTTCATTGGTCCTCCTGTCTGTTTTTATACCAATTCCTGTCTGTTTCAGTACCATGCGCTATGGTAGAGTTTGAAGTCAGGGATTGTGATGCCTCCAGAAGTTCTTTTATTGTACAAGATTGTTTTGGCTAGCTTGTTTTTTCTTTTTTCTATATGAAGTTGGGTACCATTGTTTTGAGGTCTGTGAATAATTTTGCTGGGATTTTGATGGGCATTGCATTGAATCTGTATATTGCATTTGGTAAGATTGCCAGTTTTACTATGTTAATTTTACCTATTCAAGAGCAAGGGAGATCTTTCCCGTTTCTGGTGTCTCTTTCAATTTCTTTCTTCATACAAGTTCTTGTCATACAAGTCTTCTACTTGTTTGGTTAGAGTCACTCTGAGATATTTTATAGTACTTGTGGTTATTGTAAAGTGTGATGTTTCTCTGATATCTTTCTTGGTCCATTTAAAGGACTACTGATTTGTTGAGTTAATCTTGTATCCTGCTACATTATTGAAAGTGTTTATGAGTTGTAGAAGTTCCTTGGTAAAATTGTTGGGGTTCCTTATGTAAACTATCATATCATCAGCAAATAGTGAGTGTTTGACATTTTTTACAATTTGTATCTTCTTGTTCTCCATTTGTTGTCTTATTGCTCTAGCCAGGAGCTAAGAACTATATTGAATAAATATATAAAGAGTGGAAAACTTGTTTCTGATTTCAGTAGGAATACTGTGAGTTTCTCTCCATTTAGTTTGATGTTGGCTGTTGGCTTGCTGTATATTGCCCTTATTAGGTTTAGGTACATTCCTTGTATTCCTGCTCTCTCCAATACCTTTATCATGAAGGAATGTTGCATTTGGTCAAAAGCTTTTGCAGCATCTAGTGGGATGATTCACATATTTTTTGTTTTTCAGTTTGTTTATATGGTAGATTAAACTGACAGATTTTCATATGTTGAACTGACAGATTTTCATATGTTGAACCATCCCTGCATCTCTGAGGTGAACCTGACTTGATCATGGTGGATGACAGTTCTGATGTGTTCTTGGATTTAATTTGCCAGTATTTTATTGAGTATTTTTACATCAATGTTCATAAACTGCATTGGTTTGTAATTTTATTTCTTAGTAATGCCTTTATGTGGCTTGGGTATCAGTAATTGTAGCCTCATAAAAAGAGTTTGGTAATGTTCCTTCTGTTTTTATTGTATGGAACAATTTGAGGAGTATTGGTATTAGATCTTCTTTGAAAATCTTGTAGACATCTGAGCTGAAATTCTCTGGACCTGGGCTATTTTGGTTAGAAGACTTCTGCTGACTATTTTTTTTTTTTGCAGTTATAAGTCTATTTAATTTGCTTATCTGGTCTTGATTTAATTTGGGTAAGTGAAATTTACCAAGAAAGTTGTTAATTTCCTTTAAGTTTTTCAATTATGTGGAATACAGGTTTTCAAAATATGACCTGATGATCCTCTTTATTTCCTCCATATCTGTTGTTATGCCCCCCCTTTTCATTTCTGATTTTGTTAATTTGGATATTCTCTCTCTCTGCCTTTTGCTTAGTTTGGATAAAGGTTTTTCTATTTTCTTGATTTTTTTTTTTTGTCAAATAACCAACTCTTTGTCTCATTGAGTCTTTGTATTGTTTTCTTTGTTTCTATTTTGTTGATTTAGCACTCAATTTGATGATTCCCTGCCATCTAGTTTTCTTGGGTGAGTTTGCTTCATTTTGTTCTAAAGTTTTCAAATGTTCTGTTAATTCACTAGTGTGGGATTTTTCCAGCTTCTTTGTGTAGGAATTTAGTGCTATGAACTTTCCTCTTAATACTGCTTTCATTGTGTCCATAAATTTGGGTATGTTGTATGGTCATTTTCATTGAATTTTAGGAAGATTTTAATTTCTCCCTTTACTTTTTCCTTGACTCATCAATGATTCAGTTGAGCATTGGTTAACTTTCATATGCTTGTGGGCTTTTTGGAGTTAGCATTGCTGCTGAATTCTAATTTTAATCCATGGTGATTCCATAAGATACAAGGGGGTATTCCAATTTTTTGTATTTGTTGAGGTTTGTTTTGTTACTGAGCATGTGGTCAATTATTGAGAAGGTTTCATGAGGTGTTGAGAAGAAGGTATATTATTTTATGTTTAGATGGAATGTTGTGTAGATCTCTGTTAAGTCTATTTGAGTCATAACATCTGTTAGTTCCCTTATTTCTTTGTTAATTTTTTGTCTGACTGATTTGTCCAGTGCTGAGAGTGGAGTGTTGAAATCTCCTACTATTAGTGTTCAGGGTTTAATGAATGGTTTAAGCTTTAGCAGCGTTTCTTTTACATATGAGGGTGCCTTTATATTTGGGGCAAAGGTGTTCAGTATTGAGATTTCCTATTGATGGATTTTTTTCCTGTGACTAATATGAAATGTCCTTCTTTGTTTCTTTTGACCAATTTTAGTTTGAAGTCTTTTTTTGTTAGATATTAGGATAGCAGCAGCAGCTCATTTTTGGTCTATTTAATTGAAAAACTTTTCCCCATATTTTACTCTGAAGCAATGTCTGTCTTTGAGGTTGAGGTGTATTTCTTGTATGCAGCAGAAGGATGGTTCTGTTTTTGTATCCAATCTGTTAACCTGTGTCTTCTTATAGGTGAGTTGAACCCATTTATATTAAGGGATATTAGTGACCAATGATTGCTATCTCCTGCTAATTAATATTCATTGTTGGTAATGTTATTTTGTGTGTTTTCCCCCTTTTTGGAGAATTGTTGCCATAAGATCATCATTTGTCTGCATTTCTGTTGATGTAGCCAACTTCCTTGGGTTGGAGTTTTCCTTCTAGTACTTTGTTTAGGGCTGGGTTTGTGGCTAGGTTTTGATTAAGTCTGGTTTTGTCATGGAATATATTGTCTTTCTATGGTGATTGAAAGCTTTGCTGGGTATAGTAGTCTGGGCTGGCAGCTGTGGTCTCTTAATGGATGCATAATTCTTCACCAGGACCTTCTGGCTTTCATTGTCTCGCCTGAAAAATCTGGTATAATTCTGATAGGTCTGCCTTTGTATGTTGCTTGGCCTTTTACCCTTTCAGCTCTTAATATTCTTTCCCTATTCTGTATGTTTTGTGTCATAGTATGTGGCGAGGACTTTTTTTTTTTTGATGCAGTCTACTTGGTGTTCTGTAAGCTTCTTGTATCTTCATAGCCATATCTTTCTTTATGTTGTGAAAGTTTTTTTTAATGATTTTGTCAAATACATTTTGGGGCTTTTCAGTTGAACGTATTCTCTTTTTTCTATATTTATTATTCTTAGGTTTGCTCTTTTCCTGGTGTCCCATATTTCTTATATATTNTCTATAACATTAGAGACAACAAACTCTGTGTTCACTAGTATGCCATCTATGCTTTAAAGACCATAGTTTGATTTTCACAATAATAGAACATACACATTACCAAAGTTATGCTTATTTTGATTGAAAAATAATAATAACAAAGCATAAAAGCTTTCAGTTTAGTTTCCAAAAATTTTCTCTCTTTTGAAATAAAATGTATTAATTATTTTTCTTTTTAACAGAATATAAAACTTGTTCTAGCTGGTTTCACATTTCTACAGTTTAGTTTTCTCTATTTTGAATTTTCTTGGATAAGTTTATCTGCTGAAAAAAGTGATAACTGAAACTTTTTGTACTTGTTTCTCCTGAAATTTAGAGATTAACCTCATGGATCTCAGTTTATTAAACTTCTGTTAGTCTAATTAATTATTGAAAGGCCAATTGACTTTGACCATGAAGGTTTAAGAAACTGCCAAAGGGTGAAAGATCAGGAAACAGTTTAGGTGAAGTGTAGAACATAGCTTATTAAAAGGGATTGAGAATTTTTTTTAAAGGATCTCTGGTGTCACATTAATATCACATCACACAGGCTCTGTTAAAGGATAACAGTGCTAAGAGCCTACCTGTGAACTTGCTTAGTTTATTGCAGCAGGATTTCTAAAATTTTTAACTCAGATTTCAGATTGATTTCTTCCTAACTCCTGGTCCCTAAACTTAGCCACTTCCTTTTCTGATAAGCGGTAATATTAGTTCTTTTCAGATAATATATAGTGGCAGGTGATATTCCAGGGATATCACCAGATATAATTGGAATACATCTTAACTTCTAGGTGTCACACCAACACCTGTTTCAAGAAAAGTTTTAGGATTTCAGGTTCTGTTTCACTAAAAATTTCAGATTTCTTTCTGATGTGCATCTAGTTTGTCAAACAAAAGCACAGTGGAATCATTCTTTTGACAAGTGGAATTGGGTGGTATATAGCATGATTATTTCTTAACTACTTTTTCAAATACTCTAGAGATACTTGAGTACATAGGTAGACTTTTAAAGACTCAGAAAATAGAGTTCTTCTAATTTCAATTACACCTTAAAGCTTAGACAACCACATACAAAAGTGAGTCCAAGGATTTCTACCCATATACAGTTTGCTCTTATAAGATAATCTAATCATGAAAAATTTCCAAATGACTATGGAAATCTTTAGTTCTTCTGAACAAAATTTCCAGAATATTTACTTCTTTCTTTATTTCTGGCTGCTTATACTACTTCCTATATAGTTCAACCTTTGTCTTGGTCATATTTCTAGTACTATAAAGAGATAACCGTGACCAAGGCAACTCAAAGAAGAAACATTTAATGGGGTTTCATAGTGCCACAGCATTAATATCCTTAACTACTATCTTAGCTATCTTCTTCTATCACCTTGACAATGCACCATGATCAAGGCAGGATATAGAAAAAAGTGTTTAATGGGGCTTACAGTTTCAGAAGATGAGTCCAGAACTATCATGGCAAGGAGCATGACAAAGGTCAGCCAGGCATGGTACTGAAGCAGTAGCTGAGTGCAGACATGTGATCTGAATTGAGCTGTGAGTGTCCTATTTTGCTTATCTATTGCTGTATTTTTTTTTTTTAAATCAGAACTAAACTTTGGAGTCTTCTGCCACCCTGGTCATCAAATGTCCTTCTGTTGACTTCAGCTTATTGAGAGTTCACTAGTAGTTTGCCCATCTTCAGATCAATAATGCGTTTCAAAGAAAAAAAAAAAAAACCTCCCTCATGTGTAGACTGATATGAAGACCTTCCTGCTGCTCTGGGATACAATAAACTGTAGAGACGCTTTCTCCTTATTTTCTCTGATCTCCCATTCCTTTGGATTTATTTTAGGGAACGCAGAGTTGTAAATGCTCTTTTGTCCTTTTAAATACCAATCTCTATGATGACTTCTGCTATTTTGACAAGGCAGAATCATTCCTTTGGAAATCTCAGTCTGTGTGGGAGCAGAGGAGACTGACCTCAGTGGCTGACCTCTTGCTTCACATGGGCACCTAGAATGCTTATTCTTTCTTCTTGTTAGTACCAATTAGTAAATAAGCATAACTAGGCCATGACCCTGCCCAGCCTGTGCCACATTGTGGAAATGTCAAAATCCTCCCTCCCTATTTAATTTGTTTATCTAATATTTTATGAAGATTAACTTCAGAAATGGAGTAGAAGTAATCTTTATGGAAATTGATAGTGAATTATTTCAAAACTATAAATATGACTTGGTTTATTTTATAGTTTTCTTGTGTTGTGTTTTAATAGGTGAATTTGAAATGGAAAACACAAATATGCTTTTGTAACAATTAAAGTGAAACTGAAAAAAAGTTTTATAATGTTAAATTACATTTTACTTCTAAGCATGATGAAATGTAATAAAGTTTGTATGCCAAATAAGGGATAATACAGATATTTTTCTTCACATCTGATCTCCTTTATAAGTTCTTAAATATGCAGTTTAATGGAGCATGTCCTCTATATTCCTGTTTCATACAGTATTGTATGTCTCTAGGTTTTGCTACACCATTGATCTTAATTGATAACAAAATTTTAAAAATATAACTTCTTAAAGTATTACTTTCAGGGTTCAATATAGCACATAATTTTTAACCTTTCCATGCATGTTTACTCAGTTTTGATTAATTTAAAAATATTTTCTAAAAGTAGAATTTAATAAAACACTATATATTTTCACAGTTCATGCCATTTATTTTCTATGAACATTTGTAATTTCTACTATCTTGTTTTTTCAGAAGATGGTCATCTTAGGATAAGACAGATGATTATAATGGGCTCTGGACTCTTATCATTTTAGGTAATAGGAGCTTTTATATCAAGAGAAATTATAATTGTAATCAGTCATCTTGCCTTATGTTAATCATTTGTCACCAGGATGCCTCAAAGACCATTCCTTACTTGTAATTGGACATAATAAGATTTGAATGTTACATCGTTGAGTTCTACAGATGAAAAGATCATGCAAATGAGTTTTAGGTTAGATGAATAGTGGCAGGGCTTGATTAGATTGACAGAAGCTACATTGTGAAGAAATCCTATGAAAGATAGTTGACATGTGATTTCTAGGTGTGGACTCCAGTATTTTAACCCTGAGGCTAAGTACATTTTTTAACAAAGTACTTGGGAGTTAAGTTTCCTTTGCCTTCTCTGCTCCAGAGAACACTAACTGGCTGACCCTATGATTCAAGGTCCATAATGTTCTATCCTTTTAATCATTTCCCACTATTGAGATCAGTGATGTTAGGAAAAAGTAGCACAGACATTGAGAGCAACAAAAATAAATGGGACCTCCTAAATCTGAGAAGCTTTTATAAAGCAAAGGACACAGTCAATAAGACAAAAAGGCTATTAAATAAGAAAAGATCTTCACCAACTCCAAATCAGACAAAGGACTGATCTCCAAAATATATGAAAACTCAAGAAGCTTGACATCAAAATTTCAAATAATCCAATTTAAAAAAAAATGGGGTATAGAACTAAACAGAGAACTTTCAGCAGAAGAAACTCAAATAGCCGAAAAACACTTAGAAATGTTCGACATCCTTAGCCATCAGGGGAATGCAAATCAAAATGACTCAGAGATAACATCTTGCAGCAGTAAGAATGGCTACAATAAAAAAACACGAATGATAGCTTATGCTGGTGAGGATATGGAGCAAGGATATGGAGCATTCATCCATTGCTGGTGGGAATGCAAACTTGTACAACCACTTTGGAAACGAGTATGGCAGTTTCACAGAGAACTGAGAATCAATCTACCTCAGGACCCAGCAAAACCACTCTTGGACATATACTCAAAGGATGCTCAATCATACTACAAGGACATTCGTTTTACTTTGTTCATAGCGGCATTATTTGTAGTAGCCCGAATCCAGAAACAACCTAGATGCTCCTCAACTGAAGTATGGATAAAGAAACTGTGATACATTTGCACAATGGAGTACTACTCAGTGTAAAAAAAAAAAAAAAAAACAATGATATGCTGAATCTTCATGCAAACAGATGGAACTAGAAAAAAAAAATCTGACTGAGGTAACCCATACCCATAAACATGAACACAGTATTTACTCACTCATAAGTGTGCACTAACTGTAAAGCAAAGTATAACAAACCTATAGTCCACGGCCCTAGAAAAGCTAAGTCACAAAGTGAACCCTAAGAAAAACATATAGATCCACTAAATAGACAAGATTGCCTGAAAAAAAAATTGGATGCATGGAGGTGTGGGAAGAAGGGAGGATAAAATGGAAAGGAGAAGAAGGGGAGGAGGAGAACTAGAGGGCACTCGATAGTTAAGTTGGAGGAAGTACAGGGATGGAGAGAAAGGAACGAGGTATTTTGATTGAGGGAAACACTGTGGGACTAGAAAGAAGCCTATCTGCCGCGCACCGCACCCCAGTGTCTGTGCTCTGTGCACTGGCACCCAGTTACCGAGCTTCGGGCCAGGGGCTGGAGGTTAAAATACACAGACACACAGAGACAGAGAAACAGCGACATGGGTCACCGTTGAATTTCCCCAAGAATGCCCCCTTTATTGTGTTCAGGGGCAGATAAATAGAGATAGCCACGCCCCAGCCAAACCCACCAGAAACCACTCTCCTGCCATCAGGAACTCCTGAAGTTCTCCTTCTCAGAGCAGCTGTAGGCACTCAGATCAGGGGATTACAAAAAATTCAGGATCTAGGGTCTCACTGCTCCCAACACCTATCAGTAAACAAATTCCCAGGAATACACAAGGATGAATGCAGTTAAGACCCTAGCAATGGAGGAGAGAGTGCCAGACTTGGCCTTGCCTGAGCCAGATTGATGAATATCTTAAAGATCACCATAGAACTGAAGGAACAGAGGCAGAGACTTGAAGCAGAACACTGGGCTGAGCTTGCAAAGTCCAGTTGAAGAGTGCGACAAGTGAGGACTTGGAAAAGAGTTCAAGGTCACGAAGGGGACACCCACTGAAACGGTTTACCTGAGCTAATAGAAGCTTACCAACTCCAGCTGGACAGTGAAGGAGCCAGCAGAAGACCAAATTAGACCCTCTGAATGTGGGTGACAGTTGCAAGGGTGGGGCAGGCTGAGGAGCCACTGGCAGTGGCACCAAGATTTATCCCTACCACTTTTACTGGCTTTTTGTGAACCTATTCTCTTTGAATGGATACCTTGTTCAGCCTAGATGTATTAGGGAGGGACTTGACCCTTCCACAAAGCAATGTGCCTTACTCTCTCTGAGGAGTCCTTTGTGGGTGAGGTTGGGAGGTAGGTGAAGAGAATGGGAGGAGGGGAGGGAGTCGGAACTGGGATTGTTGTGTAAAATGAAAAAAAAAAGAGAGTCTGTTTGCTTTTTAAAAAATAAAATAAAAATCCAACTTGCTGGAAGACAATGATTTAATGAAATATGTGATCCACAGCAACCTGCAGTCAAAAGAAGGCATTTGGTTTTGAATTTTAAAACCTGGACGTCCTCAGTGGTTGCTTAGAAGATTTAGAGGTAATAGACTTTATATCCTTCAAAAACGTTTTTCTTTATTCCCAATTCCCCCCTAATTTCATATAGCATGGTGTGCTTTCTGCAGCCTCTAGCCTCTTCTCTACAGAGTGTAGAGTAAGTGTCCCTGGGAGCTAGCCACATTCCCCTTCTCTAAATTAGCTGATTATGAGTTGAGGTAGATGTCACTCTCTCTGAGGTGTGGAACTTCTCCCTCTAAAATGACCAGTCTCTATAGACCAATTAAGCCAAAGAATGCTGAGCCGGCTTCCGGCAGGTAAAGCTTTCAAAACACACAGCAACTGTCAGCCTATGTGTACCTCTAAGCAATTTCTGTGAGAGCTTTCTGAAAGGTTGAGCTAATGGATTTGAGGACAGCTGTGCACGATGTTTTGCAGAGCCAGCAAAACGGAGGAAATGTGAGTTTTTGCCAGTTTCCTAAAACAGCGATCACTGCTTGCATAAACAAGGCTTTGGACATGTGCAAAGGATCGCTTAGCTATAAACCTCACACTGCATTGGGGCAGGCAGCAGCTCTGCGCTCAGACCACCCAGTGGCCTTCAGCTGTTTAAAGTGAAGAGCAAGTGCAGTTTCACTGAATAGATTCAGCTAAGCTTGTACTTTCATCTTTTTTTTTTTCTTCCTCCCTGAGCTTTTATCTGCCATCCAGGGGAATTTCTCAGCAGCCTTTTCTGCATAATGAGAGCTGAAGTTCTGTCACCCTTAATCGATCTCAGCTTGTTTGAAGGAGTATCTTACACTGCTTAGGAATCCAAAGGCATACATTTTATTTATTTAACATGAACTTTAGAGAAGTGCAGTTCATTCTACATGGAAGGAACTGAAACATTGGTGTCCAACAGATAAGGATTAGAACTTCACATGTACACAACTAAAGGTTGAGTCCTTGTGCATAAACTAATTGTCTTTTCTCCCTTCGCTGCTTTTGTAGCTGGATATCATCGGTCAAGGAAAAAAATCCTTACTTCTTTATCTAGAGGCTGGAAGTCCACAGTCACACTACATGTCAAGTCTCACGAGAGATTTTCTGCTTTTGTTTTTTTTGTTTTTCTCTTTTGTTGTTTCTGTTTGTTTTTGCATATTTTGGTTTAGTTTGGGTTTTTTATTTGTTTGTGTATTTTACCACTTAAAGAGTCATAACAATAAGGGAGTGAAAGATAGAAAGAAATGTAACTCCTTACAGCAAGGGCAATGTCTCTCCACAGGGAGCTTATCTTCCAGGTGAAGACATTAAGTCATTCTTGAGAGTGAAGTGTCATAACCCAAAGTCTTCTTCAATTTTTTACCTCCCAGTCTATTCCTTATATTATTCAGGTTAAACTTGATGTGGGAGAAGCATTTAAACTCTAACATTTGTTGGTTTCTTCTACGAGCCTAAGATTTTTCAACCCCCAAAGCATAGAATGCAGGCTCATGAATAACATTGCAAATTTGGCTGCCAGCTTGACGTGGAACCTTTCTCCTTCAAGACCACAGTAACAGCAGCTTTTCTCTGCTTTCTAAGAGCACAAAATCCTTTAGGCCTTTTCTTCACTAAGTAAGGACTAAAATAATTTCCCCTTCCTATTTTTCCAAACCAGAGCAGAAGAGTTTGCTTTAATGGCTCAGTCTCTATAATAGTTACTTCCTCCTTTATAATAATAAATGACTTAAAAAAAAGTTTTAAGTTCCTGAATATTCTTTTTCTTTACAAACTGCAGATATTTTCATTTCATTTTGACCCAATTCTTTTTCTTTTTCTTTTTTCCCTCCCTCCCTTCCTTCCTTCCTTCCTTGCATCCTTCCTCCCTTCCTTCCTTTTTTCCTTTATTCTTTTCTTCCTCTTTTCTTTTTCTCTTTCTTTTTCTGGGAAGGGCATGCATAAAAATAATCAGCAATAACCAATCCACAGTCTCAAGGTTATGGTTTTTTTAAATATTTCTTCTACCAAGCAAACAAGTCTATTATTTTCAATGTATCCTTACAACAACAATGGGCAATTGTAAAGGCGTAAGCGAATGCAGACAGATTGTCAAAATATAGACAGCTTTAATGGAGGAATAGACTTACAGAACCACTGTTCCGGCGGAGACCAGGAAGGCAGAAGCTAGGGCTGGGAGCATGCTCGCCAAATTTATAGGCAAACTTTAGCCTGAGGCGAACACGCCCCCTAAGGGGTGGGACTTATCCCTACATCTTCCCTTTTTGTCTAAATAAGACAGAACTAAACCAAATACAACTATATACAATAATAACAAATAATAAATATAACAAACAATATTGAGAATCAAAAGTTTTGCTAAACATTCTATCTCAAGGAGTCTAAATAATGTAGAGAGTAACTACAATTATATAATCTTCAACTCCATCAAAGATCCGAGAAGGCAATAAATATTACTTAACAAACGATCCAAATGTGTAACAATTGACAAAGACAACTGACTACCTGAGCAATCACCCAAAGTCTCGTTTGCAATGTTGAGTCAACCAACTTTGGCTAAGGCCTAACATAACTGACATACCATTATTAAAGGCAAGGAACTTTTCAAAACTATCTTACCCTGTCTTGGCAGGATATGACAGTCCTGTTGTATCCATTGATGCACGCTCTGTATCTTTGTCAGTGGTTGAGGTATGGGCTTTTCTTAACCCAAAGGCCAGTTCTGCCAAGAAGACAAGCTCCCAGTGGAGTGTCTTTGGTGCTCAACGTTCTCTCGGGAATAGAGCGGTGTTGCCAGGAGCAATTGTGTCTCACTATCACGAAACTCTGAGTTATATTAAAGGCCATATTCTACAGCTCTCCAAAGAGGTTGAAGATTATCTATCTATACTGAGTATAATCTCTATATATCTAAAGAACCTGATTAGTCTAATTACAAATGACAAACTTAGATGACTATTAATCTATATAATTCTCAATATCTATCTAACTTAAAGACTAAAACAATAAACAACTGTGCAATATATGAAGACAATGATCTTCATCTGTAAACAATGTCATTACATATCAAATGTAAACAATGTTATTACATAAATAGTATCAGAGGTAGAAATGTACATTGTGATATGGTAGATGTATCAATACAATATAAGCATATTCTTATACAAAAATAGAGGTAGGAACACTCACATTCAATATTCAATATGTCAATATACAGAAAACAGTACCAATACAATTTTCTAAAAACAGTAACTCACAAATACCAATCATCCCATCAAACCAGTTAATCCCCCCCCTTTTTTTTTTCGAACATACCCCTAATTCCATAAAACATCTCCCCATCCCCTCAACCCCAAACCAACCACTAAAAGATGTCCCTAACCCTGAGGGCAAACTCTGTTGGGAGAGGGGACGTCGTCCTCTAAGATTGCTTCAAGCTGACATGGGGGCGATGTTCTCCTTAGGGGCTCCTGTGAAAGCAAATGATGGTAAAATTCCCAAATTAACCTTTGACCTAAGAAAATTATAACTAGTCCCTGAGCACTTTGAGAAGGTCCGGCCAGAGTGTTGTCAAAAATGTGCACCATTCGAAATTGTCTTGTGCAGTTGGTACCAAAAAACAGGTCTCATATTAGCGCGTAAAAAAGAGAAAAAGAAAAAAAATATTCATGACGTCATAAAAACCAGGTTGAGTTGATGTTGTGGGGCCCCATCTTCATCCTGGAAACTTCAAAAATTACTGTAGGGAAATTTGTTGCTTGTTATGGGAAATTTAAACATTAACAACAAGGACATATTCTGACATATAAAGAAAGACACAGATATGAGGAAAAGCAAAGAAAGTTTATCAAGTATATAATTATCCTCATTCTGTCCCATTTCATGGCTCCTGATCTGAGACAGAAACTCTGAGATATCTCTTATCAACAGGCTTGGAATTGAAGAGGGACTGAGCCATAGTCCAACTCCAAAACCAGCTCTACATATTTATAAAGAAGCGTTCAAAGAGAAAAAAGAAAATATATATATAATCAATACTTACTCATGTTACTGTTGAGTCTTAGTGGGTCGTAACTATTTTCCATCCATCAGTTATTAAATATTCAGGGTCCCTTAAATTCTTTGAAGATCAGTATTTTCCTGTGGAAATAAAAAAAAAAGAACCCTGCCCCCAACCTACCTGAATTCCTTACCATCAGTATGCTCGCCATCCTTGTGAATGAATTGTTATTTATCTTTTCCAAATGGCTTTTCTTCTTCATACCGAACCTTTATTAATTTTGACGGTATCCACAATTGTTCCTCACCTGTGGAGATAAGAGCAAAACCCCTTCCCCAACGCAGCACATCTCCTGGTTTCCATTGTGAGGTCAGCACATCCTTGAAATAAACTGGTTGATTTAGTTCAGTAGACTTTTCCATTATCCAATGTCTTTCTGCAGCCGTTGTCCCCTTCTCATTAGCGTTAAGAAAATTCAAGGTTAACAAAGCATTATGTAACCTATTTCTGGGGGTGTTTTCCACCCCTTTCTGTTTGTTCAACATATCCTTTATAGTTCGATTTGATCTTTCTATGACTGCTTGACCTGTAGGATTGTATGGTATACCTGTAACATGCTTGATATTGTAATAGTCAAAAAACCGTTTCATTTTCCTAGAGACATAAGCAGGACCATTATCCGTCTTTATTTGTGTAGGTATACCCATGACTTGTGATTATTTTTTAATTTACATAATTAAATTTAAAGACATGTGTGGCCCTGCAGTAGCCGAGGTTTGTGTTGATGTTCACAGTTTCTGTTACTGTGAAGAGCTACCTGGATGAGCAATATATGCTCAGCCACCTGAGACCATGTTGCAGTTCAAGAGACATGGTTCCTCATGTACCATACTGCTGCTGAGGGCCATATCTGGCTCAGTGATCTTGCTGCTGCTGGAGTCTTTGACGATGTCCATGAGCTGGGTTACCACAGCGGGTCCTAGGAACCATGGGTGTTGAATCATGTCTTGGATATGCTAGGTATATACTCTGCTAATTAGTTAGACATACAGACAAGGAATCTGCTGTTTCCTAAGTCTATACTTTGGATCTAGAAAAAATTGCTAATGCTTGTAGTTTCTTGATATAATGAAAGAAAATTATGTTCCTAAGGAGTGTGTTTCACATATTATACAAGAAATTTACTTCAAGTCTAAGTTTAGAATATGTAGACTCCAAAATCTGTTCAGGTGGAACAAAATACATGCTTAGACGGTTTTCTTCATACATGTGAGTAAATTTGGAAAACAGATAATTTATTTTATTTTAATTATAACTTTTATTATTTAAAATATTTAAAAACTTAAATAAATGTTGATCATTGTCAATTTTTAAAACCCAGCTGGAGAAATGCCTAATCAGGTAATTTTCTTGCAGAGCAGAAAGAAGACTTGAACTTGCATTCCTCAAATACATATAAAAAAATTGTTATAGCTGTGTGCATCTGCATTTCCAGTAAAATGACAGTGAAATTATACGAGAATCCAGAAGCCTAAGAAACAAGCATTCTGGGTGGCTAGCAGTGAGGAAATAAGAGACCTTATCTCAAACAAAATGCAATGGACAAAAATCTCCTGGATTCTTTGGACATTTGTGCATTTGCAATAACACCCACTCATCCATATAAATGTTGGAATATCAAATACACACACATCATGGAAAATCCACTGACACACACACACACACACACACACACATATATATATACTATCTAATACTCAAGCCTGCCTAAGTGCTTTATATGCCCAGTCCTTAATATTTTTATGATAATTTGTCTAATTTATTTTAGGGAATAATTGGAAGCACAGTTGCAAAGTACATTTTGACCTCACTTCTTGACTTTGAGGTTTAAAATAGTATTTTATTTTGTTTTACTTTTTTTCAACTTCTCTATATTTATAAAAATATTTTGTATTGCTCAATGCTCTGTGGCATTAGTATGTTTTGCTTAAATAGTAAAATCAGAGAAGTGTCGGAAAGAAAAGCCCACAGAAGGCAAGGATGGATCATATTTTATTGTGTGCTTGCAAGTATTTCACACTTTTTTCAATTTCTGTTCAAAAAAAAATAAAAAAAATAAAAACTTTCCGTACACAGACACTTTCAAATGAAAAGATAAAGGACAAAGGGGCTTGGTTTCAAAGACACAGGTTAGTAAAATAAGCTGTTAGAAATTAGGGCAGAATGATATGCAGGAAACAATTAGGGCACTGCATTGTGAGATAGGGAGAAGTGGAGGGCAAGGAATAACAGAGAATGACAGGTGAGGGATGAGCTGAGTCTGTGCACTACAAAAGAGGAAGATGAAGCACTCCGATGGGGAGGGGAAATCAAGTGAACATCTGCTGGCTGCAAATAACGTGCCAACACCCCAAAGGTGAGATAGGAAACTGAGCAGGAGAAGCAGTAATGGACCCAGACTGATCATAAGAAATTAAAGATACCTCCTGAAGATGAAAGAAATGCATCCTTTCTGGAAAGGGCAGATATAGTTTCTGGTTGGGTGCTTCCTTTTGCAATCTGTACCCAACTGCTAATTAATATAACAAATTTGCCATCAAGTTCCAAGAAATTTGTTAATATGGTTTGTGTTCAATTTTATTGTATTCTAATCCCATTTATCTAAATCAAAGTTTACAAAATTTCTCACATGACTGATTATGGATATGCCGGGTAGGATTTTGAAATATTACTATATATTTATAATATGTTCATATTATTAATAATGCATTTTTCATATTATAAAGTTGAAATTATCATTTAAAATTAACATTTGCATTTTTCACCACTTTTAACTCATTGTCCTAAACATCACATTGTCAAAAAAAAAAAAACCTGATGAAACAGGAAAAAGGGGAATAACTTGATTCCTTTTCTACAAAATCAAAACTATAATTAATATTGTCCAACGAAGGCTCAAAAACAATAGGTAATTTAGTACATTTGGAACATTAGTTTACATAGATGTACAAAATTTTTGGTTTGAGTAAGAGTGTCCTGAAGAAATATATATTTCTTGTAATGTTGGATAAAATAATATACATTTTTCTATAAGAATAAATAACTCTTGAGAAAAACACAGTAGAAATGCTCTCAGGTTTTCCCATCGCTGTGGCCTGTTTCTGAATATCCTGAGATTAATAAGAAATATTCAGTATACACACACTAGTCAGCTATCCATACTACCACGAGTTCAAAGGGACTCTTCTTCCTCATATTTAATCTCAGTTTCCCCCATGTGGAGAGGCACTTGCTGAAAAGGAACTAATGGTAAACACGGTATGTCATTCAAGTGTGATCAAAGTCAAACTGCTGTGAAATGAAAAAAAAAAAGGAAATTAATAATGAAAGAGATTTTAGAAGGTCTCCTGCTGAAATTACAATAAACTTACTTGTTGCAGAAGAATAAGGCTAGAGAGAAGCGTGCCAGCACCGTACTCTCAAACCTGGAACCTTCAACATTATGGCATTACAGGTGCTGTGATCTTTTATTTTAGTTGCATTTTTTTCCTTTTGTTTTATTTTAGGCTTCCTCTCAGTTCTGCCAGGCTTTATCTTTGTACATCAGTCGGGGTCTTTTTCTATACTCACTCTTTTCATGCAATACATTTTTAGAAATATAATCTTAATTGCATGTCAAAATTTAAAATCCCAATATAGTATCAATATTTCACAGTATTTGGTAACCAATGAAGAGGGATGACGTTGCTGAAAATGTTTACAGTTTTGCAAAGATCCCCACAGATTTGGAAGTTCAGCTTCTTGAAGGAAATCTCAGGCAACAATCACTAAACTAAGACACATTCCTGTGAGAAAACTGCAGGCCACATCATGTTACAAAGCATTAATCACATTTTATAAAGGACTTGAAATAATTCAACTTTATGTCAGCTATTCTTCTGACTATTTATAATTGGGTAATACTTAGCTTATATAAATAAAACCATAATACATAATTTTTAAAAAAGGAATAAAATCTGTCAAAATGAAAAATAAGCACTTATATTTTGCCGGTGGCTAAATTTACTTCGATCTCTCCTAAGGGTATTCAGGTCTTTCCATCCTAGGAACACAGCTGTATTCTGAACCAAGTACCAAAACCTCCCACACAAACCACCTGCTCATTACGTTCCCCAGGCTCTGCTTGCTTTGCCTTTCTTGGCCAGGAAGCTTTGCAGCCTCTCTGTTGTTGCTATCATGATTTCATTTCTACAGTCAGTATCAACACCATAAATGAGAAATCAAGGAATTTAAAAATTATGGGTTTCTTTAATCTGTGTTTATAGTGCACAGATATTTGTCCATCAACAATAGCACCTTTCATATGTTTGCAAAATCATGGATGTAGTGACGTACATCTCTGAAAACATGCCCTCAGCTCTATCATCGTGTGCCTAGTGAGACATTAGATATTATGTGATGGATTTGTCTCTCTGCTAGGGATTGCATATACTTTGTCTTCAAGAAATGCTAGTGTTAGAGATTTATTCATGAATACAGTCATATTGAATTATTAAAACCTTTAAAAAATTGGAACCAGCATAAGGTAGTAAAGACACTAGGAGCATAATTTCTGAGGAAATTAGCATGGCTTTTGCAAGTCTTTGTTACTTCTTTTGAAAGTGGGTCATTACGAAAAGAACATGGCCCAATCTTATTTATTTAGCCTTTAAAACTAAGCAATGTAAGTGTCTTGTTAGAGCACTCCACCTGAGGTATTCCATTATACTAAAATAACCTTCTATTCACCTAAGAAAACTTTAATGATCATTGCAATAAAGGTATAGAAATAATGATCAAGTTTGTTGAGTATATATATATATATATTTGTTTTTTGTAAAACTTGATACATATCTTAGTACAATCTCTATCTTAATATTATATAAGATTTAGAAAAAAGTCAAATTGAAGTTATTAAAAATGTTAAAAATTTAAACAGATTCACACAACTAGTTAGAGAAGAAAGTAAAACCTAAAGACTAAAATTCCAGAAATCATATACCTAAACCTAAATATATATAAATGGTTATTCTCAATATAAAGTTTCTTATATAACAATCCTCATACAATAAAGAAACATAAACACTTGTATAATTACACATGGCATTGTACTACATTTAAGCTATACTCATGATACTCTTAAAAGATTTAAAATATTCAGGAGCACATATTCAGGGAAATGCTTGTAAATTATTTTTCTCAATTATAATCTATGTTACTTCTTGTATCTTTAAATAGAGTGTTATGAGAACTTGTTTGTCCACCAGAATATGTCTGTCTGTGAAGTGGTAGGACACTGTTTTTTATTTTATTTCCCTATATCCATAGTAGACATTCATTTGACCCATGCAGTTATCAATTTCATCTCTATCATAAAATAAGAACATTTCAGACATTTATTAGTCAATATTTAGTAAATAAACTATTTATTCCAACATTATTTAACTTAAAATGTAAATGTAAAATTAAGAATTCCCATCAATATATAACTGATTCTATGTTATTGTTCTACTTTTAACAGTCTCTCTTGACCCCATATCTGCCTTCTGGTACAGCCCAACTTTTTGCTACTTTTCACACAAATATCAAATAGTTGTCTGCAAGCTATTTCAACTTTCTGAACTTCTTTCCTTTGCTGAACTTGTGCCCCCGCTCTGCACTGAAGCTGCTCCTGTGTGTCTCACACTGACCTGCTATTATGGAGAACAATGTTCCTTTGTCTCGCCTCTTCTTGTGTGTTCCCTCAGACACACTCAGAAAATTTTACAGTCCCTTTTTGAAGCACTAAATGTCCTTGGTTCCTTGTTACTTTTACCGATGCCTTATTTTCTTCTCACTTTACTGATGGATCTGTTTGTATTCAATTTTCTGCATCTTAGATTTTCTTGAGTCATAAATATTGCTAGCTTCAAAAATGATGAGAATATCATCTGCCTTATTGTAACCTGTGCTTTAAACTCTCCTCTCTGGTCAACTTATTCTGGACATAAACTTGACAGTGTTTCTGTATGGGTCATTGGTTTACAGATGTATCTTCATGTTTGAATTCTATCCTAAATTTCAGGCTCATGAATTCGCGATGTCTTCCTTTATTTGTTCATTCCTTGATTCCTTTCTTTTTACAATTCAAGCCCTATGTAGAGACATAGAACTCAGTTTTAAATACACCCAAAATTACCCTATTCCACAAGGCTTCTTTATTTCATTCGTGTTAATTATAATTATTAATATTATCATCATCATAAATTTCATTATTGCCATTATTTTTTGTTATTATAAAGTTCACTCTCACAATCTAAGACATTTTCACTAGCATAGGAAACATCAGGTGATATACAGTAGTGGTGTCTCAGAATGGTCCTTCTGAGCAATATACTTTACTGGGTATTAGGAATCATTGTAGATACTGAAGAGGACTAGTGATATAATTATCATTTTTACTTAAAGATAATCCTGTGTATGGCATGCTATTTATATTACTCTGTGAACCTTATAGTTGCTTTTCTTTTGTCATGATAAAAATTTTTTATGACACTTCATCATAGAGACTAAATTTTCCCTATGTTTTTTCTACCATACTCTTTGCAAAATTTACTCCAGTGTTTCATAAAGATCCCCCTAGGTAATTGATACAATGTGTCTATGCCAATACACGACATCTGATTCTGCCTGAAATCTTCCATTCCAAGTTATTTTATCAAAGTTTCTTAAGTAGGATCATGGAATCAACCAATATAGATATACATATCCACCCATAAGTATTGAAGTTTGAGGTATTTCTTTTCTTTTCTTTATTTTTTATTGGGCTATACATTTTTCTCTTACCCCTCCCTTCCTCTCCCCTCCCCTTCAACCCTCTCCCATGATCTCCATGCTCCCAATTTACTAAGGAAATCTTGTCTTCTACTTCCCATGTAGATTATATCCATGTATGCCTCCCTTAGAGTCTTCATTGTGGCCAAGGTTCTCTGGATTTGTGATTTGTAGGCTGATTTTCTTTGCTTTATGTTTAAAAATCACTTATGAGTGAGTACATATGATAATTGTCTTTCTGTGTCTGGGTTACCTCACTCAATATGATGTTTTCTAGCTCCATATTTAGACTGCCATGATGGTAGAGAGTACATATAGAAAGGACAACTTCCTGAACCATCCATCCACTTGACTTGGTTTATATACTGATCTCTTCTTCTACATTATCCACTTAAAAAGAGTAGTACTCATCCCTCAGTATGGCATCATTTATGTGGAAGATTTAGAACCTTACTGATAAGCTAACTAGACTAAGAACTTTATATTGGTACCCAATTATGTGTATATTCTTGCTAAATAGAAATGTGAAACAAATATCGTATATTATAATCCTATCTTCAACACTTACAGTATACTTTGTTTTGCCTCTAATCATAGGTATTTAAGCATGGAAACTTAAATATATTGCATATTAAGAAAAAATGTGATGTGTTTGAAAGTACTGTATGCTATAAATGTCAAAAATTTCATCCAGATACATTTGTAAATCATGTATAGTATCAATGTCAAGAAATGGCATCCTGGAAGTTTATTGATAAAATCAATTTATTTTTTGTATACACTAAGCCCAATGCTATAGAATATAGTAATATAAAGTTAATGGTGCATATGGACAGTATTGTGTAAGTGATTGTGGGTGTTCTTTTTTTTATTTTTAATTTCTTTTTTTTATTGAGAATAGGAAAAAAAAAGTTTCCGCCTCCTCCCAGCCTCCCATTTCCCTCCCCCCCCCCCCACTCTTCTCCCCCCCCACCCCTCTCCCCCTCCCTCTCCAATCCAAAGAGCAGTCAGGGTTCCCTGCCCTATGGAAAGTCCAAGGACCTCCCCCCTCAGTCCATGTCTAGGAAGGTGAATATCCAAACTGGCTAGGCTCCCACCAAGCCAGAACATGAAGTAGGATCAGACCCCTTGCCATTGACCTTGGCTTCTCATCAGTCCTCATTGTTCGCCATGATCAGAGAGTCCGGTTTTATCCCATGCTTTTTCAGTCACAGTCCAGCTGGCCTTGGTGAGCTCCCAAAAGATCAGCCCCACTGTCTCAGTGGGTGGGTGCACCCCCCGTGGTCCTGACATCCTTGCTCGTGTTCTCCCTCCATCTGCTCCTCATTGGGACCTTGGGAGCTCAGTCCTCTGCTCCAGTGTGGGTCTCTGTCTCTATCTCCATCCATCACCAGATGAAGGTTCTATGCGTGTTCTTTTTTCCCATCACTTAAGGATTTAGCAGACAGAAAGACACTTCGCCAGAAAATGAAAATGTTTATTGGCAAGTGCTACAGACTTTGCAGGTAGAGAAGCCCCCAGAACTTTTGTGGACTGACTCTGAGAGTAATGAGGATTTACTCTGGGCTTTTGGTGTTCCACTCTGTACTTCTGCCTTCGTTATTTCTATTACAATATCCCTTCTATGCCTATAATTGAAGCTCTATCTCTGTCCACAGGTATTTGAAATAACAGAATTGTTAATTTCAAGGAATTAAGTGTGTTTGGGGCAGTGTCCTCTGCTCATTGTGAGATAACTGGTACAGACACATCAACCGCATGTGAATAAAACCTATCCCTGGTGATGAAACCCAAAACAAGAAAACAGGTTCACTCTCAATTGCTGGGGGCAAAAATCATAAAAATTTCAAGCTGAAGTTATTATATTGTCCCTTATCCCATCCCAGAGGCTCCCAAACTTGAATTCATGTTTTATGAAAGTGTGTGAAAAGGGAAGTTATTTACATAAGACAACAATTTACAGAGTTTAGACATGGGAAGAATAAATATTTCTGTAACAAAATTGTTCCTTATCTTCATTTTGTTAATATTTGCAAAATTGGAAATACTGGTTAGTATTATAACAGTCATGTAATCATGTATTATACCCAATAATTTCACTATCTCCTGCCCTACAAAAATGTAGTAACGGAATGAAAAGTTAGACCTGTTTTGCCATAAGGTCTTCGGCATTCATATACACACTGATAGCAAGTAAACACTATGCCACATATCCACAAAGCTTATGGATTTCATGACCTTGAGTACAAGAAGTATGCTCTCTCGAGTTCTTTGTCATCATCTACACCATAATGAAAATGCCCGCATTTGACAGCAGGATGAGGAATGGGTATAATGTTTCTGGCATGCAGCAGATACTTAATAGTTATTACCATTTTTCTTTATTACCCTTGTCATGACAGCCATAAACAGTAATGTAGAGATGATGCCTATAGTAGCTTGCAAAGTTCATTCTCTGATAAAGTAATACTAAGCAATGATCTACCATTACCTTTCGGCACTTGGGAAAGCATGAAAGAATATTTTGTTAAATATGACATTTTTAACACTTTTCATAAATAATTCAAAGTAAAATTTTAAAGAGAAAAATTAGGCTGAAGCCTTACTTTCTAGTTTTAAGGGAAAGCTTAGAGTAAAATATGACTTTATTCATTCATTAATCTAAGATATTTCATAAGCTATCAATTTCTGGATGGTTTGATTATCACCAACATACAACTGGTGATACTCAAATTCTAGAATTAATTTACTTTAATTTTGAGTATGAAAGTTTGGAAGTTTAATAAAAAATACTCATATATAGGCAGGTTAAATGAATAGTAACTTTCCTCTAATAAATTATGCATTCCACATTCATTATTCTTTCAGAAAAATAGATATACAAGTCTGTAGATATGTTTCCATTAATAAAACATCTAAAAATAGCCAATGTGATAGTTTAAATGAAACTGGTTTGTCTCCATAGGCTCATAGGGTAAGGACTTACATGAAGTATGTTTTATTGGAACAGGAGTATTTTTTTGCAGGAAGTATGTTCCTGGCAGCCCGCTTTCCAGTCTCAGATGCTGAAGCCTAGCCAATGTGTCACTGTCTCTTCCTGCTTCCTGTGGATCTAGATATAGAACTCTCCTTCTTCAGCATCATGTGCACCGGAACTCAGACTTCAGACTATGATGATAATGACTAAACCATTTAAGCTGTAAGAAAGTTTCAATTAAATATTTTTTATTACAGTTGACATGGTTATGGTATGTCTTCTTAACAATAGAAATCTTTCAAAGATATAGGTGTGTACCAGGAACTGGGGTACTCCTACAATAGACCTGACCATATTTTTGCTTAGAGGAATGTAGACTTTTCGACTTTGGATTAGAAAAGCAGTTCAAAGATTTAAGCAGAATTTAGTGGGTAGTTAGGAGCAGGGAAAATAATAGTGCTGAAGGAGATTTGAACTCTGAGTGTCCAGCTGAAGATGTTTCAGAGGAGACTACTAGTATGCGGCCTAAAGACCATTCTTGTAATGTTTTGCCAAAGAATGTGACTACTTCTTGATGAGGTCAATTTGAAGAATTAAGGATTAGCAGTTGAATAGGGGACATTTCAAAACAACTAGCATTGACTATGTTGTGTGTTTGCTAGTGTTCACAGAATGCTTTTTTTTTTCAAATATATAATGAAAATGAGGAAGGTGAGCAAGGAAGTATACAAGAAGTACCAAAAATGGGTAGCGGGATGTGAAGTGGAGCAAAATCCTCTGTTCAAGAAGATGAATGTAGTCAAGAAAAGGTGAATTTTAAATAAAATAAGGAAGCAGTGACCTCAGGGCAAGGCCCCATGTAGCTAAGCTTTCAATTTGTGAAAAAGAATTCAAGAAAAGCTTATGTCCAAGTATGGTGGTACAGGCTGTTCATCACATCACTCTTGAGGCAGAGGTAGATAAATCTTTGAGTCTGAGGCCAGTCTGGCCTACATTTTGAATTTTCAAAAGTCAAGATTAGGCAGTGAAGGCAGAACAGAAAGCTGACAAAGACGTAATTAAACAAAAGGGGCATACTCCAGCCCCAAAACATAGCAGAACCTGGAACTTTGGCCACGTGGTTTTGGTTTAAGAGTCAAGGATACAAGAAAGGAGATCTGTCAGGTTCACAGCCAAGGAAAGCTTCTGGGGCCATTTATATGGTAGGATCCTTTCTGCATAGAGTCCTAGAGAGACCATGTGTAGAGCTGTAAAGGTTAATTCTGGATTGCCTTGGAGACCTCGATATGTTTGAGATGACAGAGCTATAGGATAACTGCTGAGGAGACCTACTAACAGGGAGTGGAACCAGTCTAATAAAAATATGAGTATTATCCTTCAGTAATGTAGCAGAATATAGGATAAACCTGAAAAAAAATCAGTAGCCCTCATTTACACAGATGATAAATGGACTGAGAAAGAAATCAGAGAAACATCACACTTTACAGTAGCCACAAACAGAAGAAAATATCTCAGAGTAATTCAACCAAACAAGTGGAAGACTTGTACGACAAGAACTTAAAATCTTTAAAGAAAGAAAATTGAAGAAGACACCAGAGTGGAAAGATCTCCCAGAGTCTTGGGTAGGTAGAATTAATATATTAAAAATGGGAATTTTATTGAAAACAATTACAGATTCAATGAAATGCCCATCCAAATCCCAGCAAAATTCTTCACAGACATCAAAAGGAAGGTACTCACCTTAATATGGAAATCAAAAAACCCAGGGTAGCTAAAATAATCCTGTACAATAAAAGAACTTCTAAAGGTATCACAATCCTTGACTTCAAACTCTACTACAGAGCTACAGTACTGTAAACAGCCTGGTATTGGCATAAAAACAGATGGGAGGGCCAATGAACCAAATCCAAGACCCATACATCAATCCATATACCTATGAACACCTGATTTTTGACAAAGAAGCAAAAAATATCAAATGGAAAAAAGAAATCATATTTAACAAATGGTGTTGGCTTAACTGGATATCAACAAGTAGAAGAATGAACATAGATCCATATCTATCACCATGTACAAAATTCAAGTCCAATTGGATCAAAAACCTCAACATAAAGCCAGTCACACTGAACCTCATAGAAGAGAAGGTGGGAAGTATACTCGAACACATTGGCACAGGAGACCACTTCCTAAATAGAGCCCCAGCAGCACTGACACTGAGAGAAACAATTAATAAATGGGACCTCCTGAAAGTGTAAAGCAAAGGACACAGTCAACTAGACAAAATGGCATCCTACAAGTGGGAAAAGATCTTCATCACCCAACGTCGGACAGAGGGCTAATCTCCAAAATATATAAAGAACTCAAGAAATTGGTTATCAGTAATACAATAAATAATCCAATAAAAAGTTATACAGGCCTAAACATAGAACTCTCAACAGGTGAATCTAAAATGGCTGAAAGACACTTAAGGAAATGCTCAACATCCTTAGCCATCAGAGAAATGCAATTTAAAACAACTCTGAGATTCCATCTTACACCTTTAAGAATGGCCAAGATCAAAAACACTGATGACATTTTATGCTGGAAAGGTTGTGGGCTAAAGGGAACACTTCTGTATTGCTGGTGGGATTGCAAACTGGTAGAGTTACTCTGGAAGTCAGTATGGCAATTTCTCAGAAAATTAGGAAACAACCTTCCTCAAGACCCTGAAATGCCAATTTAGAGAATATATCAAAATGATGCATGATCATACCACAAGGACATATGCTCAGCTATGTTCAGAACAGTACTGTTTGTCATAGCCAGAACCTGGAAACTACCTAAATGCACCTCAACCTAAGAATGAATAAAGAAGTCATGGATCATTTACACATTTGAGCACTACACTGTGGAAAAAAAAAATGACATCCTGAAATTTGTGGGCAAATGGATATAGATGACATCATATTAAGTTAGGTAACCCAGACCCAGATGGACATAAAAATAGCCTCATAGAAGTAATCATAGTTTCTAGTTATTTTTGTATTTTTGTTTGTTAAATGACAGTCCTGAGAGTTAAGAATGGATTCATCTCTGTTGAAGAATTAAAAGCATTTAAGAGGATGTTCTCACAATCAGGAGTCGGTGTACCTATAGAAGGTACTATTGGAAACACACTTTATCTTTATTTATATAACAAACTTTATAAATTATAATTCAAATAGCTTTTCAACTTTTTATTGCCACTTAAGTTCTATATGAATGGAGAGAAAATTTCAAAGGTTATCTTAATTTTTAAAGATATAAAAATTTAAAAGCTACTCATATGAACTCATAAAGACTGAAGAAGGAAGCACAGGGTGAGCAGGCATCTGCACCAGGTCCTCTGTAATTATATTATAATTTTCAGATTAGTATATTTATGGGTCTTCTGAGTGAGTGGGTCTCTACCTGCTCTTGGGAGCACATCCTTTTATTGGTATGCCTGGTCCAGATTCAGTGTGATGGTGTTTTTTTTTATCTTATGATATTCTATTACATTATATTTGGTTATTAATCTGTTATTATTTTGTTCTTTTCTAATGAGAGACAAAAAAGTGAATGGATAAAAATGGGAAATGAGGGGAAGACCTGGAAAGAGTAAAGGAAGGAGAAACCATAATCAAAATCTATAGTATGAGAAAATAATTTATTTTCAATTAAAAAAAAACAACAAAAATAAAGGCTTCCCCAGAAAGCTTGCTAATAAAAGCACATCAGAGACTTTATCAATTTTGGAGCTAAGACCTAAAGTTTCCCATTCAGAATTATATTGAAAACTGTTGACTGTCAAAATTATGTTTGGATATTTAGAGATGTCTTGATTTCATTTGAATTTTATCAGAATACTTTAAGGTGACATAGGGTTAGGATGTACATATGGGGATATCATATTTCTTCCTAAGGATAATACATGTATTCAGTATTTGGTTATAAAAACTATAAAAATAATACTGCAAAGATGAACATGGGATATACTCACTCATAATTGGTTTCTAGCCATAAATAAAGGACATAGAGCCTATAATTCGTGATCCTAGAGAAGCTAAATAAGAAGGTGAACCCAAAGAAAAACATAGTTATCCTCCTAGATATTAACCTTCATCTGTCGATCGAAGGAAATAGAGACAGAGACCACATTGAAGCACCGGACTGAGCTTCCATGGTCCAAATGAGGAGCATAAGGAGGGAGAACATGAACAAGGAAGTCAGGACCACGAGGGGTACACCCACACACTGAGACAATGGGGCTGATCTATTGGGAACTCACCAAGGCCAGCTGGACTGGGTCTAAAAAAGCATGGGATAAAAATGGACTCTCTGAACATGGCAGACAATGAGGGCTGCTGAAAAGCCAAGAACAATGGTACTGGGTTTTGATCCTACTGCATGTACTGGCTTTGTGGTAGCCTAGGCTGTTTGGATGTTCACCTTCCTTGACCTGGATGGAGGGGGGAGGACCTTGAACTTCCCACAGGCCAGGGAACCCTGACTGCTCTTAGGGCGGGAGAGGGAGGGGGAGGGAAGGGGGGGAAGGGGAGGGAAATGGGAGTTGGAGGCAGGAGGAGGCATTTTTTTTTTTTTTTGGAGACAGGGTTTCTCCGTAGCTTTTTTTTGGGGGGGGGGTTCCTGTCCCAAAAAAAAGAGGCAAAAATTTTTAATAAAAATAAAGAATAATAAATGAGATATGAAAGAAAAAAATGATACTGCAATTTGGATGTTCAGAAGAAAACAGAGTTCAATTTTGTTACATAAAATATGAATAGCATGTTTAACCCAGGTACAGTAACTTATTGCAAATAGTAAGCATTGATTTATTAATTAGGAATTTTATGGTCTATAACAAAGCCTAGGACATCCACAACTTTGGATATACAGAGGACCTGTGATAAGCAATAGAAGCAACAAGTATCAAATTTGTTTAAACTCAAAGACATATTACATGAAAAGATGGCTATTATTGAGAAGACAAATGTAAGCACAGTATGAGTCACAAAAATAAAAGTTAATAATAATAATTATCTGCTTTTGCTTTGTGGGAGCCTAGTCAGTTTGGATGCTCACCTTCTTAGACCTGGATGGAGGAGTGAGGATCTTGCTCTTCCCGCAGGGCAGGGAACACTGACTGCTCTTTGGACTGGAGAGGGAGGGGTAGGGGAAGTGGGAAGATGGGGGAGGGAAATGGGAGGAGGGGAGGAAGTGAAAATTTTTAATAATAATAATAATAAAATATAAAAAGAAATTTAACTAATTAACATATGCAAGATCTGAAGGAATGATTTACTCAAGTCTCTATTTTGAAAGATTTTATGTTTAAAGCATGGGAAATGAACAGAAAGACATGGACTTTTTACAGCTGTCTAGCTTGATTGGTTAGGGTCATATTTCACTTATCTCTGACGACTTAGGAAATTATCTGGTAACTCTCATTTATTCTATTCAATAACTTAAAGAATGTATGAAGACAGACACAAATGAAATAATACACATTATTAACTCCTCTAAGTTTGTACAGAGTAGTATAACTGATTTGCATATTGCTTAAATATAATATTTGTCTTTAAGAGAATTTATGACACTTAAAAAGTCTGTTCATATAAAAGCAATTTTCTCCTTTCCTCCCTCTTTCTGAATAATATAAACTATAATGTGTTGATCTGCATTCAGAATCTTTTTCCTGAGACTTGAAGAGATGCTTCACCAGCTAATAGTGCTTGCTTTTCTTCACACAGGAACTGAATTTTGCTACCAGATCCTAAATCAATTGCTTCACAACCACATGTAATTCCACCTCCATAGCATTCATATAGTCTCCTGGTGCATTCAGAATTACACATGTGTAACACAGAAATAAAAAAGATAAATCTTTTAAGATATGGAATATTATGAATAATTTTTAAAAAGAAATTTAAATTTTGAATATCTTGAAGTCAAAACTCATAATCTTTTGTGTCTGTCTTTTTCTATTAGCATAAACAATTTTAATTATTTTTTGAAGAAAATATTTAATTACAGATATTTTTCAACTGTTCTGAACATTTAATGGTTCAATATCTTTGTAATCTCCAGAGTTATATCAGTCCCTAGTAACTGGGCCAAGTTCACAATGTATAGCTATCTCATATATGTATTTATTGACCAACAATGTGAGAAATGTATGCTAGGAATAAATTAGTGATTTAATATTATGTGGCCTATCCATTTTACTAAAGACATAAGGTATTGCCACAGCTTCACAATTCTATTTCATATATGGAAGAAAGAGAATATTCTCAATGTGCAATAGTTGCTACTGTAAGTTAGTAAGTATTGCTGAGGGAATGATAAATATATAGAAATAATATGTTTAGTAACACAAAATACATGTTATACATCATCAAAATATTTTGAAACTTTAGTGCAATATACCTCATGAATGTCTTAACAGGGAATTATTTTCTCAGTTAAGTTGAAATTTTACCACGGAATGCTGATAAAATTCTTTGTCTGTTTATCTATCATCTATCTATCTTTCTGTTTATCCTCTATCATTATTCTTGCATCTCTTTTAAATCTTTCTAAAATCTCTTGAATGTAGTTGATGAGAGTGCTCAAAAATACAGAATCTTTATGAGAGTAAATATATGCACTCTCTTAAGGAGGGAGGGGGAGGGAGGAGGGAGAGTGGGGAACCAGAAGGGGAATGGGAGGAGGGGAGGAAGTGTAAATTTTTTTAATGTAAAAATGAATAAAAAAGGAAAAAAATATAATCAAAACTAGTACAAGAAAAGGAAGGCTAAATGTCAAAAATTAGAGGCCAACTATATTGTTGTAATGAGGCAAGCAGGTCTGCTTTTCATCCCACCCAGCTCCCACATGGTTAGTTTTACAACCAAAATAACAACACATAAATTGTATTCATTTAAACACTGCCTGGTCCATTAGCTCTAATCTCTTACTGGCTAACTTTCACATCCCGATTAACCCATTTCCATTAATGTGTATTGTCACTTGACTGTGGCTTACTGGCATGAGTCTAACCACTGTCTGCCCCCATATCCAGTCTTAGGAAGCTTTTCATTCAAATAGGCAAATAGACTAGGGTCCTAAAAAGCTAGTATATGCAGCAGAAACAAGTCCCAGTTCCTTTATCAATGGCTTTTCAGTCAGCCCCCATTTACAGCCACATTCAGAGAGTCTGGTTTGATCACATGCTCATTCAGCCCTGGTCCAGCTGGATTTGGTGAGCTCCCATTAGAACAGGCACACTGTCTCAGTGGGTGGACCAACGTCTTGCAGTCCAGACTTCCTTGCTCATTTTCTCCCTCCTTCTGCTCTTCAACTGGACCTTAGGGGCTCAGTCCGTTGCTCTGATGAGGGACTTTATCTCCATCTGTTGCTGGACAAAGACTCTATAGTGATAATTGAGATAATCATCAGTGTGATAGTGGGGCAAGGCCAGTTCAGGCACCCTCTACTCTGCTGCCCAAGGACCTAGCTGGAGACATCCCCTTGGAGACCTGGGATCCCCTCTAGAGCCAAGTCTCTTGCCAGTCCTAAAATGACTCCCTTAATGTAGATATCTTCTTCCCTGCTCCTATATCTGTCCTTCCGTCTCCACCCTCCCATCCCCCCAAGCACTCTCCAGTCTTTCCCTTTTCCCTTCTCTACGTTAAATAACAAGAAAGGCTCAAGGAGGACATATGCATCTTATTGTAAAGGAGAAATGGAATAGATATCATAGGTGGGTGGGGGAAATGTCTGGAGGGGGAGTAAACATGGAAAAAGAGAGATCAGGTTGGGGGATAATGGAGGGAGAGAATAATGGGAAAGACCATTGGAATCAGATGCATCTCTGGATGAAACAGAAACCTAGCACAATGCAATTGAAGAATCTGAGGGTGACCTTATCTAAGACTCCTAGCAATGGGAGATATGCAGCCTGAAGTCCTGTCTCCCTAACCAGGAACAACTTCCAGTGGAGGAATTTGGAGCCCAACACAGGCACATAACTTTTGACCTACAATTTTGCCGTGTCTATAAATTATGCTGGGACAAATGTGTTGCAACAATTATGGCTGTGGTCAACCAATGACTGTGTCAGTTGTAGACCCATATTATAGAGGAAGTTCACCCATGACAATGCCTGATGAGTCATGACCCAGGGACTGCACAGCCAAGGAACCTAGAATAGAACCAAGCATGTCTGGCAAACAAGAAAAAAAAAAAAAAAGGTCAATGAAATGATTGTTAATGATATTCTCCTATACTCATAGTTGCTTAGCCCAGATGTCACCAAAGAGCAAGAACTCTTCTTAACTACCGAGCCTTCTTTCCAGGTCTGTTCTCCATCCTCCTTGAAGAGAAACTTTTATTTACCAAACTAAAAAGAACTACCCTCTTCCACTTTTGTTTATAGTGCTTTAAACCACTCATCAAGGAGGGATGATATAAAGACCACCTGCTGTCTCTCATAAGCCTCCCACGTTGCCCATTAACTCTGACATCTTTAAATTGGGGTCATATATTCAGAAGCTGAGGCTAGGTAATAATAATACTGCCAATGCATTAGATCTCATCAGTAATAATAATGTATGTCTGTAACAATTGCATTTCCCATCTGGGTGACTTATTGAAATTAATGCTAATTAAACAACAAAGGAAATTGAAATGTTCTCCTCTCCCTGTGGTATCTAAAAATAAAATATAGTAAAGAAAATAAAATTTGATAAAAAATTTTAATGATTTTTTTTTCTTTACTGGTGTTAAATTAGCAACAGCTGAACCCTGGCCAAAGCCAATTCAAAGTAGGAAACTATCATTAAAACTGTTTAATTTAACCTTAACTGTCGTCTAATAATTTCTCCAATGCCCTCCCCATCTGCCTTTCTTTAAATAACGATAACAAACAATATTCTGTAATGAGATATAAATGCTCTTAGTAAAAAAAAAAAGATATATAGAAACATTCTTAGTACTGTAAGATTCTTTTCTCTATTTCAGGAAGGAAGAAAAAACTACAGAATAAAATGGGCTAAATTCCCTGACATGGCAATTAGAAACATTTAAATTCAAGAAAGCTCAAAATAAGTTATGAGTATATAGAATCACATTAATTTTTCTTTTGTCTTATTTTATCACAGAAAAAAAATGAGACAGAGAAGAGAACTTCAGTGGCCAGAAATTTTTAGCAATAAATACAAAGAGGAGGACAGATGAACATACAATGATGTTAGGTGTCAAAGTTTTGAACACTTAAATGACCCTGCACAAGATACATTCAATGTAGGCTTTACAGTGTAAAGCAATACAACTATAGTAAGAAATAAAATATCTTAACGTATTTTAATTAAAACCAATAAGGTAGCAAATAAATGAATAAACATAAATATAGTATCCTGAATCCCAGCTTGCACTCATATATCTATGTCAATCTAGTTTTAATAAGAGAGATATATTCTTTTTTAGAAAAGAATATGAATTTGAAAGAATATAAGTCACAGAAAGTAAATGTGAAATGCTCAGCATTGGAGATTTAGAGAAGTAAGTAGAAAAAAAGTCATATGGATTTTATTTGTGTTTTAGAAAAACTACTCCATCAGCAATTTATGACATGATTTGAAGAGAAAGTTAGACTGTGACTCAGAAAGAAAGTTTGAATACAGGAATAGTTTTAGAAAGGGAAGGTAAAATCTTTAAATAAGTTTTCAGCTATAAGAAATCAGTGATCTGCGAATAATGCAGAGGATGTTTTATGCAGATTTTAGAGTGATATTTCTAGCTATCATTTCAACAAAATATAAAATAGTACATGGAAATGTGTTTTAAAATATTTTGTTATTTGTGCTATTTTAATAATTGACAACACAACTAGATTTCTCTACTGTCAAAGGAAAACTATATAAAGATGAATGTGTTCCATTTGAATAAAATTATGCTATAATAGTTTATTTCAAAGTAGAGAGAATGATAGTTGTCTAATTAATATTATATATTTTCTTAAAATAGTCACTCCTAACCTTTTTACAAATTTGCTTGATATATTTTGTTTTATGGGTGATAAAATTAGAGTAAATATATTAACATAGAATATATGGCCACCAGGTTGGGAAGTGGTATGCATTTTTAACCCCAGCGTTGAGATTGAGGTGGAGAACTTCAAGACTGCGACCTACCTCCTGGACTACATAGTGAGATTACAGTCTCCAGAAGATGATAGATAGATAGATAGATAGATAGATAGATAGATAGATAGATAGATAGATAGATAGACAGACAGACGGATAGATGGATAGACAGATAGAAGGGTAGATAGAGATATATAAATACAGATATATAAAATATGGTTTCGTTTCTCAGAAAATCTTTCATTGATTTTTGTTTTTTTTACCAAATTAATCATGTACATTATGCACTTAATGTTAAGAATTATACTGAGATAAGTAAACAATAAGAATTGTTTAGAATAGCTAGAAAACGATATATAAAATAAACTTCTATTGCTAATATCAACTATAGACATGAGTGTTAACTCATACATCTTCTTCATTAGAAGAAAACGAGACACAGAAAGAATCCATAGATTTCTAGAACTAAACAAATAAGCTAAATAAAAATTTAAACTAAAGTGTTATTAATCCATTTTATGCATTAAAACTCATGTTCCTAGATGTTCCTGTACAGGAATCCCATCAACTGTTATTTATCTACCACTTATTTCATGTATGACTTTTTATTCAGAGTTGTTTTTATTCTGTAAAATTGAATGAATAAAATCTCACCATGTTAAGCATTTTGATAATAATGAAGTCTTTTTTGTCTTCTTATAGTATAATTATTCAGAATAAATTATTACCTTTCCAATTATACAAACTTACATTCCTTAATTTAAATTCTTCATTTACATTATAAAAATACACACTTCTTTAATTTCTCAAAATATTTATAAACTTTTCATCCACACCAATGTTGCGTACTTTCATATTTTGGCAAATTTTAAAGGTAAACATCATTTTTAAAGTGTAGGGATTGAATAATTTCAGTATCCCAAACATCCAGAAAAAAGTCTCATCTATTTTTTTTTTTTTTTTTTTTTTTTTTTTGCGGGTAGATGTGTAACATTATGGATGCTGCAGTGGAGAATATTTCTATTCATGGTAAAGTTAATGTAGGAAAGGAGTTCCACTGATTTCATTGTGGAAGAGTAGGAAGATTTGGTAAAATAGCCATTCAGAACGTTTTGCATACTGCAAAGTTGATAGGCTATTTGGTTTGTTCTTCTGAGTTGGGAAGAATGTGAAAAGTGAAGAAAACTTGTGATAATCATTATTTGGCTCAGCAAAAACTCCCACCACAGCTTACTAAAGCAGGAATTATGAGGTTGAAGGCATTAAATAATAAAGTTTCAGAATATGAAGAGTCAATTTTATCACTTACTTTTATATTTATTGTTTTAGTGTTCTTATTCTTACTATTCCTTGCCATTTAACATTTTAAAAGGAATGTTATCTCCAATTGTCTTTCTGTAAAAGTGAAAGCTTTTACTCAGAATAGTGACTATTATAAGATTCAAGTAAACATTAGAGACTTATTGCCAAGTGCAGTTAGAAATTCAGAAAAAATCATAGTATTTTTCTTATTAAATATATAATAATGACTATTCATTTGCCTATTTTATGAATCCTGTGAGGTCATAAGTGTTTATTTGTCTAAAAGTCAGTCCTTTGACCAAACTAAGCAGGTTTTCTCAAGTACAATAAAATGATAAGATTTTGTAATTCTTTCATGGATCTAATTAGAGATCAAGGATAATTTAACAACCATGGAAAATTGAAGTAAAGAACAATTTTTAAAATATTGTTAATATTTTATTACATAAATCAATCTCTACTATTTATTTTTATCCTATTTATTTGCTATATGCTAGGGTCAAGTTTGTCCTGAGATACAGAAGTCTTTAAGGAAGTTTCACAGATTTAAAGCAAAAGTAAGGTGCACAATCTGCAATTAAACACTTAAGTGAATCTAGTAACATTAGGCTCAATGAAATGTGATACATATGTTATAGAGGATTGCATCCTAAATGACGAAGGGAAATATATCTGAAGATCTAAGTGTGATAAATAAAACAGCAGAATTTAAAATATCTTCAGTGTGAACACCTAACAGTAAAGTTATATCTGTTATAGTTTCTATTTATGTATAAGTTAATAAGTGTAAATGAAACTACACACTTGCAGCAACAACAGATTAACTTTTAAATAAATAAAAAATTCATATCTGTATTATATTGAGAATTTTATTGACCTTGTTTTCTCCAAGAGTCTCAAAATTATTATAAATCTCAAAATTATTATAAATTCACCCACTAAAATTAGAAGTAATACTTGTTTATATGAGTTTTTTTACCCATGTAGAGCAGGCACAAATCCAAAAAGAGAGAAGCTGAGTAATCCCATTTCCGCCATTATGAAAATAGTGAGCACATCTTTCCTGTGAAGTTAGTATTACAGCATTCAGAGTCCAAAACTGATTAACAATAATTAAATTATAAAGTATCAATAAATTGGATGGTGAGTAGGTTTTAAAAGACACATATCAAAGTGGAGAAAAGACAAACTTTTCCCTCTGTTGTTTACTTCCAGGTCCCAGACAACAGCAAATTTATGATGATGAAGGGGAAATTGCTCTCACCTTAAATTTTAAAGATTAGCTGGGCGGTGGTGGCGCACGCCTTTAATCCCAGCACTCGGGAGGCAGAGGCAGGTGGATCCCTGTGAGTTCGAGGCCAGCCTGGTGTACAAGAGCTAGTTCCAGGACAGGAACCAAAAGCTACAGAGAAACCCTGTCTCGAAAATCAAAAAATAAAATAAAATAAACAAATAATAAATGAATAAATTTTCAGGATTGTATAATATAGCAAATACATAGCCTGGATCCAGATACAAATATTGTACCTTTGTTTCACCATTAACTCAAGGATAGGAATTTGAATATAATTGGTACTTGAAATTGGTAAAGAAAACAGCAAGAGTTCTGAAAGTCTAAACTGCTGATAGTAACAGAATATACCTGCTAAGGTAAATTCACATTAGTAGTAATAACAATTCATATTTAGAAATTTAGAGCAGTGTCTGGAATAGAAAAGATACTTGTAATTGTGCATTTAAAGTAAGAAATATGTAAAACAGAAGACATTACATACAAAGAATCCCAAAATTTTTTTTTAAAAGACAGACTTAATAATGAGATATAACTATGTTTAAATCAATTTACACTGAGATTCATGTTATTCTTCTTAAGAAAAAGCATCCTATTTTAATTCATGCAAATTAAAAATATAGATTTAGAAAAATGGTAATTACGGACATGTAAAAAATTATGTCATTTAATAACCATATGTATCTTTACATAATCCATCAACAATTAACCATATACATCTCTAAATATGTAATTACAACTCATTATGTCATTGCGTTTCCTTAGCAATAAAATCATTTCAACCCTTATTTATGCAAACGCCTTTCATAAGAACACTTCATCCTGAACTATTGAGTAATAATTGTTTAACTATGCAAAGATGAGTTACATTTGTTTAACTTTGTAAAGATGTTGCATTTACTTAACTATGTAAAGGTGTGTTGCTGCTTTACCTAGCCTGCCTAAGGCTCCTCCTAATTGGTCTATAAATAGCTGAACAGCCAATGGATGGAGGAGTTAAAGACAGGACTTCCTAGCAGGGAGAGTAAGTAGAGGAGTAACTTAGGCTCAGTTGAAGAAAGAAAAAGAGTCTCCAGGGACACAATAGGGGCCATTCAGCTATACACAGAAGAAGCAGAAAAGTAGGACATACAGAACTAAAGAAATGTAAAAATCCCCAAGGCAAAATGTAGATGAATAGAAAGAGGATAGATTAAAAGTGCTAGTGGGACAAGCCTAGACTAAGGATGTGCATTCCCAGATAATAATAACTCTCAGTTTCTTTAATTGGGAGTTGGTTGTTGTCCCAAAGAGAAGATTCAAACTACACTTGAGTATTACGAAACAAATGAAGACAATTGTTATGGATAATCCCTGCTTTACCAGAGGCCACTCTGGGACCCAGAAACTCAGAGCTCACACAGGCCACCAGAACCCTAGTGCAGGCATCCTGCTTGATTCATACGGTTTGCCAGAAACACAGATCACTTAAGCCAAAAGACCAGAGCAGAAACAGAATCCACGTGAAAAGAAATCCATCAGACAAAGATAAATTCAGAAAGCAAGGCTTAAAGCTATAATTACCCCAAATTCAGATACTGAGACGTCAGCATAAGAACACTATAAAGCACAGATCGATCAATATGTCACCACCAGAGTCAGGTATCCTACTATAACAAGCCGCGAGTATTCCAGCACGGCCAAAGCACAGAAGATTATGGAGGTCCTTACAGAAGAAATTAATAAATTCTTTAAAGAATTCAAGTAAAAGAGGATCAAAAACTATTGGAGGAGGTGAAAAAAACCTCTTAAAGAAAGCCAAGAAAGAAATAGGAGGAGAAGAAAATTAAACTAATACCTGAAAACGGAAACAGAAACTGTAAAGAAAACAGAAAATGAAGGAATTCTGGAGATGGAAAACATAGGTAAGCAAATAGGAACTATAGACACAAACACTGCCAACAAAATGCGAGAGATGGAAATAATCTTAGGGGCAGAATAGAAGAGAGAAAAAATCGATACATCAATCATTCAAGATATTAAATGAAAAAAATTTCTGACATAAGACATTCAGAAAATCTGAAATATTATTTACAAAACAAAACAACAACAATAACAAAGAAATAACTAAAAACCTGAGTATAATAATAGAAGGAGAATAATCCCTAAAGCCAAAAAATATTTTTAACAAAATAATAGGTAAATAATTTCCTAGCCCAGAGAATGATATGCCTATAAAGGCACAAGAAGCTTACAGAACACAGGGTAGATTAGGCCAGGAAAGAAACCTCCCTTGCAACATAAATATTAAATCAAAAAATAAATAAACTGCACATGTTCTCCCTCCCAGGACTGCAAGGGGTGAGTCCACCCACTGAGATGGTGGGACTGATCTAATGGGAGATCACCAAGGCCAGTTGGACTGGAACTAATGGAGCATGTGATCAAACCAGACTCTCAGAATGTGGATGATGGTAGAGGCTGACTGAGAAGCCAAGGACAATGGCGCTGAGTTTTGATTCTACTGCATGGACGGGCTTTGTGGGAGCCTAGTCTGTTTGAATGCTCACCTTCCTGGACCTGGGGGCAGCGGGGAGGACCTTGGACTTCCCATAGGGTAGGGAACCTTGACTGCTCCTTGGACTGGAGGGAGGGGAAGGAGGAGTGGGGGGGAGTGGAGGGAAGTAGGAGGAGGTGGAAATTTTCAATAAAAAAAATAAATAAACTGCAGAACAAAGAAAGAATATTAAAAGCTGCAAGGGAAAAAGACAAGAAACATATAAAGGCAAGCTTACTAGAATTAAATTTCTGAACAGATACTCTGAAAACAGGAAGGGCCTGATCAGACATCCTGAATACTCTTTAAGAAACTACAATCGCAAGACCAGACTTCTCTACCCAGCAACTTTCAATTACTATGGATGGAGAAAACAAGATATTCCATACATATTCAACAGAGGAAACTCAAATGGCTGAGAATGACTTAAAGAATTGGCCAACATCTTTAGACATCAAGGAAATGCAAATCAAAATTACCTTGAGAGTGTATCTTATACCTTTCAGAATGGCTGAGATGAAAAACACAAGCTACTGCTTATGCTGGTGATGATGTGGAACAAGGGAAAATACTCTTCTGTTACTGGTGGGATTGCCAACTAGTACAGCCAATATACAAACCAATACAGCAGTTTCTAAGAAAACTGAATAAATCTGCCTGAAGCCCAAGCTATACCACTCTTAGGCATATACCAAAAGGATTCTCCATCCTATCACAGCAATATTTCCTCAACTATGTTCACTGCTACTTTCTTCATAATAGCTAAGAACTGGAAACAATGTCCCTCAGTGAAAGAATGCATTAAAATATGTGATAAGTATACAATTGGAGTACTACTCAGCTTTTAAAAATAATGACGTCATAAATTTTTCAGGCAAACGGATGGTATTAGAAAAGATCATCCAGAGAGAGACAACTAAGACCCAAAATGACAAGGCTGGCTTGGGCTTACTTATAAGTGGATATTAGCTGTAAATAAGGGATAATCACTCTACAATCCACAGACACACAGAGGCTAAGTAAATAGAGCAGCTCAAGGGATGATGCATGAATCTCCCTGCGAAGGGGAATACAATACATTTTGCAGTGGGACTGGAAACAGGAAGAATCAAACAGAGTGTGGGAGGGATGCAGGAATAGAGCACTGGGACAGATGATTGGAATTTGATTACATTTAGGGAGGAAGATGTAGGAACCTTGTGTAGTAAAAACTTCTTGGTATCTACAAGAGTGACCCAAGCAAAATCTTCTAGTAATAAGGGACATGGAGCTTGAACTGCCCTTCTTCTAGTAAAGCTCACTGCAATGTGTTTGGGAAATCATTCCAGGCACAAAAACCTTCAACCTACAATTTGCCTTGCCTGCAAATGTGCTGGGGACTTGGGAAGCTGCAGACTGAGTTATAACACAGCTGATCTAGTTCTTTGTTTAGCAATCCTGTCTTTTTCCAAATGTATTGAGAGGAGAATGGTAAAGTGATACACAACAAAAAATATATTAAAGAAGGAATGTTGTTATGGTTGTAAATATTTATATCATATATTTCACCTTTCCAAAGTGTTATAATAAAATATTGTGGAATGAAATTGATCGAGCAAAATCAATAAAAATCTAGTCAAACAATATAATATGTATAAAGTACAAATATATAGCTTAAGGTACAGAGGATCATTAGAAAGTAAATATGAACAGTTGATTTGAAAAAAGTGGGTTGATCTTGTCCATTTTATTTTTGTGAATGTCCTATGTTAATATATAAGTTGAGACATCATTATTTATATTTATTCTAAACAAAGTGCTGTTTATTGTTTCTTTCTCCAAATCAATTATTGTATTTTGCAAAATATTATGGAAATTAAGTTAAAATATGATTAGAAACTTGTAAATTCAGTTAGTATAGGCAGGCACGGGCACCTCTGTATTTCTTTCTACATCTCTATCATGGGAGATAAAAGGCTACAGTATTTATCCATTTGTGCCAGAGATTATCATAATACCTGACCAGTAGCAGATGACCAATAAATACAGGTAGAAAAGAGTTACAACTTTTTACCACAATGCATTTGTAATTAAAATATTGCTTCTCAGATTACAATTATATAATATCTTTTGATACTGAGTACTTACATTTTCTGGACACGTAGTTAGCTTTATATATAAAAAATGAACTGACAATAACATGTAGATTAACAATTCATTTAACCATGATTATTGCATTCTTTCTTTAGATAATACCTGTGAAAATGTTACAGAACATAAATTTTATTGAAAACAATGTACACTATCATTTGCCACAATCTATTGACATCACTCCTGGAAAAAAAAAGTAATGTGATATTAAAATAATGATTTTGTAAAGCATCAGATGGTTTAAACATGACATTTCTTTTTTACCTTAAATTTTTCAGAGTTATTATTTTGGCCAACAATTATAATAATTTATTAATTTATTTGCATTACATTTAAACTCCCCATGTATTTTCTTTTTATTCATTAATGACAAAGAAAATACAGAAAATATAATATTATAAATCTCAGGGACATTTTCTCCCAATGATGGTTTAAAAACCCCAAGAGGAGTGCCTGTGTGCTGTGACTTTATTTGCCTATATCTGTGTCACAGTGTTGTGACTGATCTGGGGCTCAAAGGTAGTTCTATGGTTTTCAATACTAAAGTTAAAATTTACAGACCAAAATGTTATTTCTTAATAAATTATACATGAAGTACACTAGCACCTACTCTATTGGGAGGGGCAGGTCTTAGCAACATTGTTTGAAGGAAACAAAAGTTCACAGTCAGGTGTTAAGAAGCATGCATATTTATTTTAATGTTACACAATCAGCCATCTCAGATCAGCATTTATCATTAGCCACTGTCTCCATAGATATAGTTAATTATCACGACTTTGTCATATGATGAATACTAAGTGAATAGTTGCTCTGTTATGAAGGTAGAAATCATTTTGATAAGAAAATTTATCTTATTTATCTAAAAAAATGAAAAAAAAAACCTTCACACTCACTTTATTAAACCTGGCCTAAACATTGTTCCATGTCTCTAATCTATCTAGGGATTGTTTTCCCCAAATGAATTGTGTCCACAAAGTTAATAATTTCAAGAGTCAGTAGCAGAATTTTAAAATTGATGCTAGCATATAATCATGACTTAACTTTCAAGTACTATTTTCTAGAAAAGACTGGATCATTTTAATTGCAACCTATTAAAATTACCATTTGCTGTAGGAGTTTCTACAGCCAGTAGCCGTTAAGTTATCTAGCCAATTGGGTGAGGGTGCAGTTTCTCTTCTGGCTGTGCCCCATTTGAGCAGAGGACTATAATGTGTGAGTCTACCCATAAATGAATAATCCTCTGTTATACTAAATTCTGAGCTGGTGTGGGATTTCCTTTACATGTCCATCTTCTTCTGACACCCATGTGGGGTCAAGTTCCAAACCTACCTGATGGACCGTCTTAAAGGCCTAACTGGTCCACAGCCCAGAAAGTCTCCCACCAGTGTCTTCTTGGCTTGTTTTTACCCACTAAGCTGTTTTTAGGTAAAACCCCTGTCACAGCAAAGCTAAGTGTGCATACCAACTTGGAAATTTCCCAAGCTTGTGCATACTCCACTCACTGTTGTGCTTTCTGCCATGTGGTGACTTGCACATCTTCCAGTTTGTCCTCCCTACTCTTGAGTTCTGGGCTCCATGTACAGAATCAATTTAATTTTTGACAAGAAAAACATATTTTTAGCATCAAGGTGAAAAGAACCACCATAATATGTGTGTGTGTTATATAAAAAACATAATCACTTTCCTGTGAAAAGGTTTTGAAAAGCATGGAACTAGCAGCGGATGGGAGCAGAGGCTGATGGCTTGTTGTCTAATGAAAAAACTAAGACCCTAAAGATTTAGCTTTTTACAGAAAATCAAGTAAAAGTATATCCATAAAAAAGCTATAATATCCAATGCCTTATTATAGCACTGCAGTACACATCTACAAGACGAATAAGTAATGGGAAGAGAAGTTTTATCAGGCCCAGTGACTTCAGATACACTAGAAAGAATACTAAGTTCTTGGAAGGAGACAGAATTCACTATTTTCATAGAAGTTCTTCAAGAAAATGGCAGGAGGTACTACTTTTTTGTTTTGTAAATGTGTATTATTGGAGTCCAGTTCATATTTCTAAAATGCAGTAGGTACCCTAATTCATTGAGTCCCAAGGGTTACTCTCAAGGTTTATAGACCAGGATGAGTAGTGTTTGGGAGATTATGTTTGGATTTTTGTTAGTTTCTCACTGAAGTAACTAATATGTTTTCACTTTAAAATCTCTCCTTCTTCCCTTGGAAGCTGAATGCTAATTATCTTAATAATGCATTATTCCAACCTTTTTCTTTTTCTTCCAATAGCCCATTAATCCTGTGGACTTGAAATTATCTGATTGTTACTCAAAGTAAGAGACTTCATTGAGAATTAGCTCTCTACACGATAGAAGCAATTTAAAGAAATTTCAAAGTAAACGTATTCATTTTGTGGCATGCATTGAAGAAAGGAGGCTTCTTTGAGAAGTGGACCTTTCTATGTTCTCTGATGATAGACTGTCTCTTTTTAAAGAAGACAGTCCTGTCTAACAGCAGAATCAGCACCGCCATTCAATTCAATGTCTTCTTTCCTGAATGCCCTGGTATTACATCCACTCTGAATATTTAAAAGCTCTGGTCAACCCTGCTGTGAGGGCTCTGTTGTTCACAAGTAAGTTTTGATTGTGAGAAATGTCAAGGGGACCTAACTGCTCTGCCATTATTTAGTATTTTTATTGTTCACAGACATGTCCTTACTTTGTTCTCCCTGCTGATTTTTGTGATTAATGGATGTGTCCCTTTCTCTGGTAACTTTTGAATAAGTCATAGACTGAATGGTTCTAACTCTAAGGATGCTCTTCCAAACTGCCTCACCTACTTAGAAGACTGGTAAAGATAAAATAACCTGAGGACCAGTAAATGCCCTTTGGAAGTGTACAGTACTATTTTTTTAAACTACTTTTTCTTCAACTGAAAATGAAGTCTTATAATGTGTCAATGTTAAAGTTAAAATGTAGACATTATTTTTAATTGTTAACTAAAGAGAAACGTAATTTTAAATTATTTCTTTTATTCTTGAGATTATAATATAATTACATTATTTTCCCTTTCCCCTTTCTCGACAGACAAACAGTTTTACACAGCTATAAAGACTATGAATCACTCAATGACCTGCATCACATGAACATGATAAGGGGGCTGCAGTGTGAAACATACATTGGTGAGCCACATTGGTGAGAACCAAAAGTTTCCTTACTGAATTAAGAACTGTTCATTGAAGGGAAAATTTGCCTCTTAATATAAATCTGCATAACTAGTCAAGGCTAGTGAATTCCTGGGTCTTAGAAGAGAAATGACAGCCACCATTTACCAAATAAACATAATTTCTAAATGTATATCATTTGTGCTTATACCCATACATATTTGGCGCTAATGGAAAGTAAATGGATGCCACATGAAAGTTCTCTGCCAAGAAATAATTTTAAAGAGATCATATCATAACTATACTCATGAGTCATTTGTTAGAAAAGTTTTTCAAATTGTGAACTGTTTCATACATATTCTGTGCTCGACAGCCTGAGAAATGTAAGCATTAAGACTTTCTGCAATTGATACATGTTTTTTTTGTGTGTGTGTTTGGAAACTCTATATCATGTAAGATGTGAAAAGTGGGTTCTTAACAAAAAGACAAAAATACTAAGAAAAGTAAACTACTAGTAAGTACTATAAGTTTGGCAGAGCTAAAGAATACAGAGCTTTTTAATGGGTGTTGACTGTAATCCCATAACACAGGAAGAAGCCACAAGATAATCATCACGAACTGAAGGGTATCCTGAATCCTATTGTGAATTACAGGCCAGTTGAGATACATAGTCAGACACTGCCTCAAAAACAAAAGCAACATTTTTCAGAGGCAAAAGTGATGGTTCGGCCATCGAGATCACTGTTCCAAGCACATGCATTGAGTTGCCTACAGCCAGTTATAACTCCAGCTCTGGTGGAACCAGTGCCCCTTTATACACTCAATAAACATGTGTAAACATGCTCAGACATGTATGCATAATTTAAAAAATAGATCTTTAGAAATAAAATGATATCATAAATAAAAACAAAATTCTACAGTTCAAAATGCAAAATAAGTATTTGACTCATTTTACAGTGCTAACTGTGCTGAACACATCGTGTGGCATGATTTCTGTGTACTGCTAGTGAGGTTAAATGAATAAAACTTCTTGAAATTTTTTTCATTCTCCTAAAGCAATGAATCATGTAAATGTTCAAGTCCAAATCATTTTCCAAAACAGAAAAGGAAATCTGTGTCCATGTAAAGAATTGCCCAAAAATTTTAAAATGAGTGATGCTTTATAATTGCCAGAAGTTAGAAACCACCTACCTTAGCTTCTTTTCAGGTTTCTGTGATAGAATTATCTGACAATCATCTCAATGGAGAAAAAGTTAATTTCTACTCAGAATATAAGATAAAGTCTATCCAAACAGAGAAGTTAGAACAGTAGAAATACGAGACAGATGGTCAAGAAGCAAAAAAAAAAAAAAAAAGAAAGAAAAAAAAGCATTCAAAAAGCAGATAGCAATTAAAGCGTATGTTAAGTTCTAATGTTATTTACTTTTATTTTTATTTTTATTTAATTTTTTTTAGTCTATGATACAATACAGCTAATGACATGACTCACAGTTGGTAAGATTTACCACCTTTATTGATGTAATCAAATTAATCCACCAGAGACCCATCTCCTAGGTGATTATAGACCTAGGTAAATTGTTAAATAATATTCATGATCACACCAAATGAATGCCTATTAGAAGAAGATGGTGCAGAAATGATTTGCTATTTTTTTATCTAACCAATTAAGGTTTTCCAAGTAATAGCCATGAAATCTAAACTATTACAATAATAACGATTTACTCATGGCTTAACAATTATGGAATGTTTATGCAATAATGTGAAATATGTGATTAAGTAACCATCATTCATGTAACATGTAACATGATTCATGAATAACAAAATAATCACTTTGAAAAAGCTAGAGAGAAAGAGGGAATCCATGCTGTACTATTTCAATCTCACAGTTGAATGAAAATACAATAATTTGCTCTTCTGAATGTTTTCTGTATCCTGCAGTTAGAATTATTTGTATTCAAGTAATTTCAAAATATTGAATTTAAAATTCCATAAATAATGACTATTATTTACACCACTCACTATTCTGTTTTTGACACAAATCTAATGTTTTCTTGCTTTAAATATTCATCTATGAATTTATTCTTCAATCAGTATGTCTATGGCCTACAGTATATGAGACACCTGCCTTTAGATACTTGCTCACTGTCTCACAGGATGTATATCCACAGATGTCAGGTCTGTCTTCAATTAAACCTTATGTGGTAGCCTACTGCAGTTTTACAATGACCACCTCATTAATCTCACTTTATCTCACTAGAGAGGCCTTATATCTTCTTGCATCTTTATCATAAGAAAAGTGGGTACGTTATAATAAGATATTAGAGACAGACCATTTATGTAAGATTTATTACAGTATCTTGTTAAAATTATTTCACGTTTGCTTAAGTTGTTGTTTATCTCTTACTGTGCTTAAGATGTAAACTTAAATCTGGGAATAAGGATACATTGGGAAAACTTTATATATGCTTTCTATTGACCTTGAACTCAAATGTCCACTGATGGCTTGGTGTATAACTTACTCACAAAAGTAAGGGATGATACTGATCCTAGTGAACGCACATCTCTGGGAATTCAATCTAAGAGAGGGGGAAGGAAATATATGATCAAGGGAGGTCAAGATTATTATGGAGAAATCTACAGCTGCAGCTGAAACAAGCTTCTGGAAACTCACGAACTCTAGACTTACAGCTGTGGAGCCTCCATGGGACCAAATTAGACCCTCTATATGGCAGACCGTGGAGAAGCTTGAACTGTGGAGTAATTGGCAATAGAATCAGGATCTATCAGTGGTACAACAGCTAGCTTATTGGAGCTCATTCCCTATGGTGAAATGCGATGCTCAGCTTTATTTCAGCGGGTGGGGTTTGGTCTTGCCCCAAATTAATATGCCAGACTTTGTTGTCTACCTTTTGGAGTCCTGACCCATTAAGAGGAGTGTATGCGAGGTAGGCTAGGGGTAGGTAAGTGGGGAACAGTGTGGTGGGAGGGAGAATTGTGATTGGAATATAAAATAAAATTTATAAAATAATAAATTAATTAAAAAAGAAAATAATGGAAAAACGATGCAATAATGTGATCTTATTATTCAGCTGATGTGATAGAACAACAGATTTTGCTTTTGAGAGTAAATGCATGCTTCAAAGAAGGATTCTGTTTGGAAATTACAAAGTAAAATTTCCTTGAAATTTGTTTATTTATTTGTGTAAATATTTTCTTCTGCATGTATGTCTGATTATTTAGTATTGTCTGGTGCCCACATAGGCTGGGAGAAATTGTCTTAGTCCTATGAAACTGGGGAAGAAAATGGCGGTTGCTTTCCATGTGAATGCTGGGAAGAATACTGATGTCCTCTGCAATGACAACAAGTGGTATGAATTGCTAATCCTCTTCTCTGGTTTTCAAAAAGAATCATTTTGTAGACTGATAAAGAATTTGTATTTCATAGCAATAGGAGTGAATATATTCTCAGAATAACAACACAAAGAACAAAATCACACGAGAATAGTTGTATGTTTTGGATAAGACAAATGCTTCAAGTTTTATTAATAGAGATTTTCTTTACGGAAGACTGTAGTTTGTGTTGTCAGTTTTTGAAATGTTACATTGAAGAATGAAAACTTTTTTAAATAGGTACACTGGATAGTAGATACTTGAATGTATTCTTGGAAGAAGAGTTGATGAAAAATTAGTTTTTTTCAGGCCATCAGAGAATATGGGACAAAATTCCCAGAATACAAAAGATTAATGTCAACAGTCTTGTCTCCTGAAGATATTGTGTTTCTTCAAATAGATCATGTCAGAAAAATTCTAACATATTATGTACAAACCACGAGTTGCTGTAGATTCCTTATCAAACAGTGAAAGGCTGAAAAGTGGAACAGTGTCATTCAAGGTCCTCGCTACGTCTGGACTATCCAGTCTTTGTGAGGAACATAAAACTTTGGCTGTTTTTGTTGCTTTTTTGTTTGTTTATCTTTCGTTCAATAAGAAAATCCACAGAAAAGGGTTTTGCTAGAGAGTACTGCATTTCAGAAGCTCTCTATAACGATGTTCCTTCCCCTCTCCTCCAAACTTGAGCAATAAACTTATTGCACCTCAGGTATTTTTGCAAGTTTTGCTTTCAGAGAGGTCATTATACAAGATTTTCCAGTCCTATTAAAAGAAGAAAGTGTCCAGGTTAATAATAATATTTAATATTAGTAAATTAACCAAATATATACAAGATCCATTCCCCATTACTTGATCCCACTTATTCTGGCAGGAAAATCTTTTTTTTTTAACTAATTAACTAATTTATTTATTTAAGATTTCTGTCTCTTCCCCACCACTGTCTCCCATTTCTCTCCTTTTCCCCCAATCAAGCCCCCCTCCCTCGTCAGCCCAAAGAGCAATCAGGGTTCCCTGCCCTGTGGGAAGTCCTACGTCTCTATTGATATATTAATGGAGTTTTTAAATGCATTTAGAATTTCTGGATTTACCCTAACTGCATCCATTTTGACAGTTTTACGGTTGCCTTATCTTTTATATGTTAGTAAATACTTCTGACATTTTCAAGTTGAAACTATTCTTACATGGCTTTTTTTAGAAACAAGATAAATAGGGAAGTAAGACTTAAGCAATTAGAGGTAGTGGATTTCTTGGGAAGAATTGCTGTGTGCTGGTCAAGCAACTTCCTGTATTAGTCAACTTTGGGAAAGTTAATCTTCTGATCCACTGGGGTATGTATTACTTGCTTTAACTGCTTCAAAAAATCAGAGACATATTAATATCCAGCAACTCAATTATAATAAAATATCAAAACCATTTATATTCATTTCTACATAAAATGGTAAGGAAAGTGGGAATTTGATTTGTATGATTAATTTGAAACTAGCAGGATCAAATTTTCAGTATAACTTTTACAGCTACCTGTCCAGTCATTATAAGATACACATACATGATTATCTTCAGACCACACAGAGACTCTCTGACCCTTTGACTGTAGTTAACTATTTAAGGCTCATTTATCTTTCTGTAAGCATGTTTGAAAATTGGAAACCAACACCTTACCCTTGAATTTTAATATTATTACTATAATAATGCCTAACTATTGACTTTTCTTAGGAAGTTTAATTCTCCACCCCCCACATCAAAAAAAAAAATATTTAGATACCACCATGGGCTACAGACAGCGAATTTCTAGTATCTTTTCTTAATCCAAAATAATTAAAATATGATTCTATAACTCCTGGGCTACTCTGGAGACCACTTAAGGTAAGATAGTAACAAGAGGGAAACAGTGGACACAGCTGTTTCTGTCACAGATACAATTAATGTAGTATATTGCTTGCCAAACTCTTAAATCACTGCTCATGTGGTCACACAAGGGAAAAGAGGTGTCATTAAAATCTGGATACTAACTGCATATGTTTAAGCAATTGTCACTTCTACAAGAAAGTCATTGAAGAGATACTTTGAGGTTCTTTGTCCACGGTGGTTCAATCATGTGTGTATAATAGGGGGGCATGGGAAAGAGAGAAGACTGCAAGTATCCTTGAGCAACTGATGCTCATATCACTGATAGGAAAGAATATCTTGTATGGGGAATGGATGCAAACTGAATGTTATTACCCAAAATCAGACAGAATCAGTAAACTGGAAGGCAATTTCTTCCAAATTTCTCTCTCTTTCATATTTGCTACAATAGCTTTTCACTGACACAAATTAGCAGAAAAGAATCCTTCTGGGCAGGGACTTGGGGAAATAAAATATAATATGTAATTTCTCTAACTAACAACCTTAAAGCAACACAGAAAATGTGAACTTCGGATTGAGATAGGAAGAAAATAAAATCTATTCAGAAATTCCTTGAAAATAATGCTATCTTTATCATACTAAAATAAAAATGAAAACACACAGAATAAATGACAACTTTGTTATTCTTAGACAACTAAAAATCAAAAGGTTTTATAGGAAACAGAATTGACAGAAACTTTAATGAGAAATAACAAACTGAAGACTACAGGTTATGATTAATACTTAAAAATTATTGGGACATAATTAAATAAAAGCATAAAAATTATCACTTCTTTTTTCTAGAGCTTTATCTGTTTTTATTAATATGTTTTTAATGTTGGGTGTGATGAGTACTCCATTAATCAATCCCAACACTCTGCAGGCAGAGGCATGTATGTTATTTTGAATTTGAGGCCAGCCTGTTCTACATAGTGAGCTCTAGCCCTTTCATAACTATAAAATGAATCTCCCTACGTGTTTATTCTGAGAATTTCATACATTCATACAGTGTATTTTAATCATATCTACTCTTTAATTAACCTCTAACTTTTTCCCACACCCAATTTCCATTGTCTGTTCACCAATCCCTTTCACAATTTTATGTGCTTTCTATATATGTCATCCACTATATCCAGAGCTATCCACTGCAACATGGGCGCAACAACTGGAGACAACACCAGTACAAAACTAAATCTTCCACTCCTAGCATCTATCCCTCCTAATAGATCATTAGTTAGTGGGGATTTGTGAGCCAGTCACCTACCCATGCTGGAATGCTGACTGGATTGATCTTGTGTAGGTCTTGATCTGATGACCACAGCACTTGGGATTTCACACGTACATCCTTTCTGTTATATATGGAAGAAACCATTTCAGTTGAGTAATTCCTGACCTAAAACTCTTATAGTACTTCTTCCAGAACTTTCATGATTTTCCAAAGACTTGGGCATAGAGTAGGTGGTATAGATATCCCATTTATGGCTACTAACTCAACAGAGAATTGTTTTCTCCAGTTTGGTTTATCCTAAAGGATTGCAATTGTGATACAGCTATCAGCTCACATTTTAATGCATATCACTATTAGCTTTTACTTCATTTTGTTATATATGTTACACAAGACTGCAATTTTCCCTCTTACCATGGGCTTTAATATAATCTTATATTTAATAAACATAAGGTTTATTTCTTAAATAAAGCCTCATATCTAGAGCTGAGTTTAACAGATGTAGGTTTAGTTCCAAACTGACGAATGGCACTTGTTCTTATTAAACATGAAAACTGGCAAGCCAATTCATTTAGGCCTTACCATGTCTTAGACTGTGTTTCTAACAATATTTCCTAGCAACAAATATTTCTTAGCATTTGTTATCAAAATCAATTTGATATCTCCCCCATGAGAGTCACTCCTTTAAATATATTTAATATTACACTATTGGAGTTTTAGAAATTTGAATAGAACTTCAATTCTGTTACTACATATTTCACTCAAATTCTAGCAATTATATGATTGTTACTTTTAAGTAAAATTAAGTAAGAAGAAAATTCCTATTATATAGAACTGTGTGATGTTGGGCTTTTTGAGATCGTTTTATACTGGAATGAATAGCATATCTGTATACAGATGACAGTGAGGTAAGACTACAAGAACAAGCCTTAATATACTTGCTATAGCATTGGGACACAGCTTCTGGACCAGACACATACACACAGAGATAGATAGATGATAGATAGATAGATGATAGATAGATAGATAGATAGATAGATAGATAGATAGATAGAGAGATAGATAGATAGATATGTGTGTGAGTGTGTGTATATACAATTTTGTGAGAAACTTTAACATTTTTTTGTACTCACAAAAGCCGTTTTCTACATAGCATTATCTGGCATTCTCATAGTAATTATAAATTAGTGTCAAATTCCAAGTTTCCAATTTAACCACTTATGAGGAAAATTGATATTGAAGCAATCTTCTTTCTCATGGCAGTAATCTTCACAAATCTGGTCAGCTGCCAGGTTAATACTTTTTAGAATGCATTATAATTTTACAGGAAAATGGAGAATAATTTAGTGTTTTTTTTACCGCATCCATGTATTTTTGTTTCTAAATAATTGTATTACACTGTGATCCACACCCTAATTTTATTATATTGCATTATCTCCTTTACATAGACACCAAAAGGCACTGTTCCAAGTTTTCAAATAATATCTGGCATTTCACTAAGATTGTATTGGTACTGAGCCATGTGGCTAGCATAGATAAGAATAATGGGCTAATATAAGTTATAAGAGTTAATAAGAAGCCTGAGCAAATGGGCTGATCAGTTTATAACTAATGGAAACCTCTGTATGATTTCCTTGGAACTTAATTGTGGGAACCAGGCAGGACAGAAAATCTCATTGCTTTTTACTGCCGAGTAGTACTCCCATTGTGTATATCTACCACATTTTCTTTGTTCATTTTTCAGTTTAGGGGCATATAGGTTGTTTCCAGATTCTGCCTATTATAAATAATTCTGCTATAAATAGAGTTGAACGAATATTCATTTTATGAGTGACTACAACTGTGTTTGTCTTTCTGGGTCTGGGTTATCGCATCAGAATGTTTTCCTTCTAGGTCCATCCATTTGCCTGCAGTTTTCAAGCTGTCACTGTTTTTTAAGTACTGAGTAATAATCCATTGTGTCAATGTACCATATTTTCTTTACTCATTCTTTGGGTGATGGAAATATAGATTGTTTCCAGGTTCTGACTATTACAAATAATGCTGACTATAGCTGAGCCAATGTCTTTGTATGAATGCTCATCCTTCTAATATATGCCCATGAATGATATTCATGGTACTTGAGATGGATGGATTCCCATTTTTTTCTAAGAAATACTACACTGATTCCCAAAGTAGTTGTATGATGTGGGAAGTCCTTCTGTATATGTGTTGATTTATTGTTTAATAAATAAAACTGTTCTGGTCAATGGCTTAGCAGAGTAAAGCCAGGTTTGAAATCTGAACAAATATATAGAAAGAGAGTAGCCAGAGACAAAGAGACACCATGTAGCTACCAAAAGAGAAAGATAATGCTGCTGAAACTTTCTGGTAAACCACAGCCTCTTGGTGATACACAGAGATAATAGAAATTGGTTAATTTAAGATATAAGAGATAAGTACCTAAGCTAAGAGAATATACCTAAGCTAGTGGCCAAGAAGTGCTGTAATTAATTTTGTTTCTGTGTGATTATCTGTGTTTGAGCAATGGGGAAACATTGATTACAGCTGGACAAACTTGCACTCCCACTAGCAGTGGAAGAATGTTCTGCTTACTACACATCTTCTCTAGCATAAGGTGCCATAAGTGTTTTTGATTTAGACCATTCTGACACGAGTAAGATGGTATTTCAGAGCTGTGCTGATTTTCATTTCTTGAGCTCTAATGATATTGAGCAGCTCCTTTATCATTTGGCCATTTGAGTTCCTTCGGTTGAGAATTCTCTGTATAGATATGTACTCCATTATTAATTGAATTATTTGTTATTTTGATGCCTAGTTGTTTGAGTTCTTTATATATTTTGGGGATCTGTCCTCTGTCAGATGTAGGGTTGGTGAAGATATTTCTCCATTCTGTAGACTGTCGGGGTCCACCATCAAGATAAACTATCTCTTTGGACCAACATGGGAACAAAGACACAACTCACATGGCTTTATTGGGAGGGAGATTCTCAGTGATCCCTCATGCAATCTTGAGTTCACATGCTGAAAAATTCCTCTCGTTTATTCTCCAAACAGCCTTTATACCAACATACAAACCGAGAGGGAAATTTATTAGCATTCTGTTTCCTAGGTAACCAGGTAAATGTCTTTAGTCACGTCCACACCTTTGACCACACATTCTATGCCCATTTTGTCATGTCTCTCTATCTTTCTACTCTATATGCTAGCTCTGTCATGTAGGCTTGAATTAGCATCTCTATCCCAGGTGTCCTCAAAATTATGAAGGAGCAGAAAATCATCCTGACACTTTGATAGGGTAGTGACAGCCTATTTGGAAGGCTACATGATCACCACTGGTGATCTATGGCTTCAGAGCCTGACTGCCATACCATATAGAAATATGGGCCTAGAGTTGACTGCCATTTTGTCTTTTTTGCCAAATGCTTCTCAGTTTCAGGAGGTGCCATTTATTGATTGATGCTCTCAGTGTCTGTGCTACTGGTATTACATTTAGAAAGTGGTCTTCTGTGCCCATTTGTTCAAGGCCACTTCCCACTTTCTCTTCTATCAGGTACAGTATAATTGGATTTATGTTGAAGTCTGATCCACTTGGACTTGAGTTTTGTGCGTAGTGACAGATAGGGATCTATTTACATGTTGACAACCACTTATGTCAACACCGTTTGTTTAATATGCTTTCTTTTTTCTATTGTACAATTTTGCCTTTGTCAAATATCTGGCATTCGTAGGTGTGTGGATTAATGCCAGGTTTTTAGATTCGGTACTATTGATGCACATGTCTATTTTTATGCAATACCAAGCTCTTTTTTTATATGACAGCTATATAATATATCTTAAAGTCTGGGATGGCAATGCCTTTGGAGTTTATTTGTACAGAATTATTTTGGTTATCCTGGGTTTTTGCCTTTCCACATGAAGTTGAGTATTATTTTTTCAAGGTCTAAAGAATTGTGAAGGGATTTTGATGTGAATTTTGTTGAATTTGTAGATTGGTTTTAATAAGATTGTCATTTTTGCTATGTTGATCCTACCTATTCAAGAATGAGAGAGCTTTCCATTTTCTGATATATTCTCAATTTCTTTTTTCAGAGGCTTAAAGTACTTGTCATCAAGTCTTTCACTTGTTTTGTTAGAGTTACCCCAAGACATTTTATGTTATTTGTGGCAATTGTAAATGTGATATTTCTCTGATTTCTTTTTCACTTTTTCATTTGTGTATAGGGGAGCTACTGATTTTGTTGAGTTGTCTTTGATCCCACCTCATGGCTGAAGTTTAATCTTTAAGAAGTTATACTAAAAATTGCAAAGAAATGTAAATTTAGATTAGAAAGTATTATTATTGTCTTTGACTAAAAATTATTAATTTCACAATACTTCATTTTATTGTATGAGCACTAAAAGAATTTATTATTAAAATAAGAATGAATCGTGGTAATGAACCTTCATTCTTTTATTCAAAGGATATATACCAAAATATATTTCATAGATTATCTATCATCAGGCCTCATGTTGAAATGATGAAATAATCAGGCTTACTGGCAGTTAAAAAATTATGTCTAGGAGAATAAATGTAAGATTCATGAATGCCATAAGTCTGTACTGCACAAACTTTAATCCTTTAAGATAGTCTTTAAGATGCTATCTTTAAACAGATAGGATAGCAAGCTCTTTATAGATCTCAGGGAACATAAAGAAGATGAGAAGACATAAGTCCTTAAGGTAATTGAGGGAAAGTCTAGTGGTATCTTCCTAGTAAACCCCTCTGAACCCCAGGGTTTCATTATCACTTCTTTTAAGGTGTTATGCCATTAGCTCTATTGGACACAGTGTGAATTTGAGCAAACTAACACCTAATTTTACAATGCTTTCTCTATCTATGTGGTCTTATATTCTCATGTCTATAATGAATTAAGAGCTAATTGCTAACAGGTTGGTCACCTGTGTTGTTACAGGAAAATAATACAGACTCAAGAATCCTGAGATATAGTTTATTTACAATCAGTTCTGACTGTGAACAAATAAAAGCCTCAACTCAGAAATTTGTAATACAACCCACAATGCAGCATGTGTGTTTTATAAAATGCAAACATCTTTTAGACCACAGTGCCTGCCTTAGAGTATTATTTTGCTAAAATTGTTGACAGGATAATGAGAGAAAATAGAAACAAAGTGTCTATTATAACAGTTAGCCATGATAGACTTAATCAAAGAAATTCTATAAAATGAAATTATGATCAGGAATAAATATAATAAATCATAATAGTTGCTAGATTCTTATTTTGACCATTCTCTAAAATACTTCCTTATTTATCACATTTTACTTAGTTTTTTATTTAATACTTGTATTTAGTATATTTGTCAATCACTGAGTCTTTTATCATACTCTTCTAAGTTTTGAAAACTGTAGATGTGACTCGGCTGTTCCCTATTAGGTTTTAATGATTTATCAAGATTCATAAAATGTATTCCAATGTTTATATATATAAATATAACAGCACTTGACCACATATGTATATATGATTTATGTATGTATGTTTGTATACTGTTAAGAGGTATGACGATTCCTCCCAGTTGATTATAGTTCTAAACGATGCAAAAGGAATAATCTTATTTTTATACACCCTTTTTCATAAAACTTTGATGTAGTACCAATCAAACAATTGTTTTACAATTTGTAACAGAGTATTAGAATTTTTAATGTTCTTGATTTCTGTACTTTATCTATTCAAGTATTTATTCAATATAAGCGTGGAACATATTTCAATATTCTCTCTCATAGACAGAATATGTAATAATTTATTGCATTCATTCAGTACATTAATATTCATTACAATTTACTTGAAACCTGGAATCACATATATATACATAGTGGCAAGTGCTAAATAGTAGCACGTTCCAGGAGTTACAATAAATCTTATTCCAAATGAACTTTTGAAACTTAAAAGAAAAATGTTCATGAACAACTATAAAGCATCACTTTAATATTTGAGACTGTATTTTAATCACAGTTATTTCTCCCTTCCTTTTTGCTTTTTTCCCTTCAAAGCCTCATATACACTACTCACCACTCTCCTTCAAATGCATGAACCTAAACAAAGTGTAACTATGTAAGTTATCAGAAAAATAGGATTGTTTTTATTTCAGAACAAAATTTGAAGGGTGCTAAAAACTTGTGCACCATATCAGCAGGGCTTTTTCTTTCAAAGGAAAAGTTATAAAGCATAAGCATGATTCATAGACTTTTAATCTTCCCTCCAAAATAAAGTGATGATTAGATAATTTGTGAACATGTGAACATGAGGAGGCAGGAAGAGATGAGCAAGTATGAGTTTGCTAACTGCACCACGATGGAGCAGCAGGGAGGCGCCAGGCTGCTTGGAAGGCTAATTATCACCTCCCTGGGAGCAGTGGTTCCAAAGATGGTGTTAACCCTCAGATAAAAGGGGAGGATCCCTCATAAGAGTTTTCTGCCAAGAAGCAAAGGTCTCTTGCTTTCAGAAGTAGTGGTTATGAATTAAGGCCAACTGCTGCTCAAATAATTAGGATTTGTGGTGTTTAAGATTTACCCCTATTAGAGATGTAAAATGATATTAATAGTGTGGCTGCATACTGAGAATTATAGAAACACCACTTCCTAAGGCAGCTGTTCAATTGTTGTTAGAACGTGCAAACTCCCAAGAGGAAGGGCTGACTTGAAGTCAGTCAGTGCCTGGCAAGCAAAAAAACAATAATGGAGAGAAATAATAACTCTGAAGATATGAGCGTCCTCTTGAGCTACTGGAACAATTACAACACAATCTACATTGCTAAAGGATCACAGAATCAGAATGAGGGACCACTGCTATATTCCCACAAAGAGCTACAAAAACAGTAGGACTTTCAATACAGTTAACTTGAAAAAAAAAGTCTCAAGGATTTCGTAAATCTTTAAACTCTATATAGCACAGGTCATACTTCGGTGAAAATATTTCTTTGCCTATAATGTGTTTTGAGTGAAAGATTATTATAAATGTACAAATTTAAAATATCACATTTATAAAGAAAATTAAGGGGGTAAAATTTTCAGTCCCTCCTGGGAGAAGTGTGTTCTAGGAAAGACAGGAGATAGGGTTTGGTCTAGATAAGATGAAAAAGCATTGTATACCTGCATGAGATTCTCAAAGAATAATTAAAAACATTGAATACTTTGATTAATATATTATTTTAAAATAGTATTTACTACTAAAAATATTTTATTCATTTTCAAAAAACCATTGATGAATATGGTTGAAAATAAATAATTTTAATTTTTAATAATATTTTGAGAATTTCATGAATTGTATTTTGATCATATTTATTCCCGTTTGGTCCTCTTTAAGAGCTAATCTTGTGACATACTCAAGTCACTTTAGGTCTTCATTTAGTTTTAACCTGCGGGAATCCTATTACTGTTGCCTACAAGCTTTTGGGTGTGTAGCTTTTGGTGGGATTTCAGAATTTGTACCTGTGGACTTGATGATCATAGGGCAATGTGTTTATGAAGAATCATTTGATCAAAACTTTGAAAAAAGGGAAAAAGTATTAAGTACAATATAGAAAGGGGAGAAGAATTTCACCAAGAAACAATAGGCACCTGACAGAAAGAAAAAAAAAACTTATGGAATAGATAGTGTTGGAAAAAACAATATTTGAAAACATCAATGATGAAGATAATCTAAAAGTCCTATGAACACGTATGTTATTTGCTTATTAAGTTCCTATATAGGCAACAATGTCAGTGAGACTCTGAAGGTAATGCTTATAATTCCTAGATGCCAAAAACAAAAAACAAACAAACAAAAAATCTCAGCAAACTCCTTATTTCTCTGGAACCCAAAATCTTTTCATAAACATTTCTTCAATGATCCCTGAGCCTAACAATGATAGAAAAAGAGGGAGAAAGAGAGAGAGAGCGAGTGAGCAGGAATTTGAAAGAGTGAAAGAAAAGGGAAAGTAGAAATTGTATATGTATATTTTTGAAGCATATATCTTTTATTTGTAACCTTAACCATAATTAAAATCAGTGCAGAAAATATTAGTTATATTGGGTAAAAGCTGAACTAGTTGTTTCAGTATTTGCTTTTGGGATCCGGTGGCAGTGGAGAGTGTAAGAGACAGCATCGGTAACTGAAAATAGAATGGGGGAGTGAAGTGTGAAGACCCCAAAGGCTCTACTGGCTTCCAAAGGCATTCAAGGGGTCATCAAAAATGTTGGACACTTTATGATCAGATCTTAGGCCAGATGTACCCTCTGTAGATTGGCTTTTGGGTTTGGACTTCTTAGCCTGGAATATTTAATTGTTAATCTCAAACATATAATACTTACAACTCCTATGGACTAAAAAGGTGGGCGAATTAACTGCAGTTCTAACAGTACTGGGGTGGAATAATTAGAGAACTTTGAGCACAGAGGTAACTTAAGCATTGCATTAATTTGGTGTATTTAAAAATCAGTCACTGGATAGTGGGTATCAGAGAAGAGAGCCCTTTACAGTGAAGTCACTCAACTGGGAGACTCCAGTATTGCCAATCATTATCAACAGGGAAATTAATGAAGTGTATTAAGAAACTGAGATTTATGGATAGAAATTTGGAGATCATTCAAAACAATATAAAGAAACAGAGTCAGAAAAGGGGAGGGTAAAAAAGGCCCCAAATACGTGAGGTACGTGGAAATGGAGGAGAGGGATGGTGAGGAAAGAGGAGAGCAGAGGAGAAATTGAGTTTTTGAAAATAGTAAAAGAAACTCAGCTCAGGTAGTGATGTTGAGGGAAAGTTAGTGGGCTGATCAACCTAGCTACCCACCAAGTGCAGAACCAGGGCAATGAGTTGACCTACCTCAACATCCACCTAATCTATGAACTATTAAAACATGTGAAGGGCAGATCCAAAACAACAGCATCTTCACAACACAGAATAACAAGAGAATATCCATAATAAGGCCCAGTGAAAGCACCTCATACATAGTATAGCAGAGGCCTAGAACAAGAACAAAGACTCTTAGCAATAAACACAAGATTAACGGACTAAAGGGTAAACTGTGAGATTCAACAGACCACATTACAAATTCCATGACAAGATTCTTCCTTTTCTCTTTTTTCTTCTTTTTTTTTGGGGGGGGATGGTGGGGTGGGGGGCTGTTTTTTTTTTTTAATTTTGAGTTTTTTTTAGAGGGAAGGTTACATGAGCAGTGGGTAGATACAAGTTGTGTGGGAGATAAGTGGTACCAGAATTCATGATGTGAAATTCACAAAAATTTAAGAACAGTTAAATACAATAAGAATAAAATAAAGTCAATATAATACCCTAAGTGAAACATAACGGGTGACTGCTGAGGTAAATAATTCAGTTCAGTCAGTAAAGCAATAAAGGGGGGCTTCTTCTCAACAGAGAGACTTCATGTGCCCACAGGTTTATGTAACCAATCATTATTCTTAAATAATGTATACCACATATAGACAATAAATAAAGCAAGTATGTCACAATATTTTTATGATTAAGGCACACTTGTACATGAATATTGAAGAGAAACACTTAAAAGAAATCCCACACTGGCTCAGAATTGAGTAGAACAGAGGGTAATTTACTTAGGGGTAGACTCACAGATAACAGTACTCTGCACAAACCAGACAGAAAACGAATCATGCCACTGGAAGAGAGATAGGCACATTTACATGGCCATATATAGTATAAGAGGCCATGACCAAATATGCAGGCAATTTAAAGGCTACTGATTGTAGGAATTCCTACAGCACCTTTGGCTTAAATAAGAAAGTTCTAAGTCTAATACAAAATTATATACAATAAGAACAAATATCAGGTATAAAAATTAGAATTGCAACCAGCATAAACAATATAAAGAAAGAAACGTGATAGGCTTAGAACTCTCTTATTTAAATGAAAGGGAAGGTGTTGTGGGAATTCCTACCACCAGTAGCCTTTGAGTTACCCTCCCACTTAGGCTTGGCCTCTTATACTATTTATTCTGATGTAAAGTGCACATCAGTTCTTTTTTCCCCTTGAGGGATTTGGTTGCTGTTCTCCGTTTCAGCAGAGGATTGTGATTTGTGTGTCTACCCCTAAATAAATAACCCTCTATTATTCTCAATTCTGAATTAATGTAGGATTGCTTTTAAGTGTCTAACTTTAATACATTTGAAATATTAATTAATTTTCTATTCACTCCCTTTGGTATATATCATTATTTCTACAGTCTTTTGAAGTATTTCACAAATAAATATATTGTAGAAATTATTAATAACTAGAAAATATCTAATCTATATTGGATGCAAACTTAAATGAAAATGTCTTTCCTTTTTCTTTCTGACAATAGAAGTATGTTTTTTTATCAGTTTAGTTTTGATAATAATCATTGAGCTTTAAATAATATATACACAGATATACATGCACAGGCACTGACTTGTAAATATAGAATAATAATACTTGAGGTTTGATCAAACAACTCTGGTATTATTATCCCTCCTCATTCATTCTCTGTTTATATTTTCTACCTTTCCTATCTCCAGTTGAAACTTCTAATTTGATTAGACCAACTTCAAAGGAGGAAAATCATTAATGAAGTGGTTTAGAATATAATCAACTACAGAAACCTGCTAGACCAATATTATTCCTAACTATATTCTAAATCTTATCTTTATACATATATGTATAGCTATCATCCCTCATCAAAGAACACATGATCAAGGAAGAGGCATTAACTTGAGAGTTTGGGACACAAATAGTTTCAAGAAGGTAATTAGGGAAACATACGTCATTTACTAAAGGTTTATATTTACAAAAGAATATTTGTGTATTTTTTGCTATGTAGAATACAGCCGCTTTATAGTAAACTCATACATTAGCTACTCTTTAAGAAATATGGCATATTCACTGTTTTTATTAGTTAATGAAAATATCTACTCAATTTAGTTGATATTTGTTTTACACAATCAATGTGTTTTATTTTTATAATCTATTAAGATTTTGACCTTAATGCAAATCAAGTAATAACTAAAATATTATAGAATCTTTTAATACATAATATATATCATGGTATAATAAAAATTACCCTATTAATTTCTGAAGGAGAAGAATGTAGGCTTGGTGTTTAATGAATGAAAAGATAGTTTAAGTAATTTACAATGCATTGCCCATTTATCTCAAGTCAAGGTAAAATTTAATATTTTATAGGGGGAAGAATGAAAGCTCCTTATCATTATTGCAATGTGTGAATAACCTCCCTTCAAATAAAGCTAAATTTGATTAACGGCTTACTCTACAAATCCAGAATTTTAAGCAGTTTAGTTTTTCTTGTTTCTTATAATTTTGCTGCAAGGCTAACTTTTAGACACCTGCAGATGGGAACTAAAGCATTTGATGAAGATCTGTGTCTTGCTTACTATCTTGCAGAAAAGAGATAAATTGGTTATATAAGCCAAAAATTGGTTCTCAATTTTCTTATGCTATTACTACATTTGAGCAACTGCTTTTTGCAAGTTTACCACATATATTCAAGGGAACACTGATTGCACTTTGGAGAATAGCTATAACATCTATTCCATAAGAATTGTCAGTGCCCGCTCACTCTTTTGTTACTCACAGCTCCTCTATATTATTTACTTCTTTATTTATTAAATTCATATGTTTCATTGAGTTCACATGTTAGTTAAAGAATACACACATAAGCAGCTGTGAGCATATCACAATCAAAATACTCAATAATAGTGTAGGAATCTCATAGCTCAAAATATTTCTAAAGTGTGGGTACATGTGTTAGTTTTCTTTCTGTTGCTAGATTAAATATAGAGGGGACCATTTTGTGGACTGTCTTAGTTAGTGTACTATTGCTGTAAAGAGGCACGGCATCCATGGAAATTTTTATAAAATAAAACATTAAAACTGCAGAGGCAGGCGGATCTCTGTGAGTTCGAGACCAGCCTGGTCTACAAGAGCTAGTTCCAGGACAGGCTCCAAAACCACAGAGAAACCCTGTCTCGAAAAACCAAAAAAAAAAAAAAAAAAAAAAAAAAAAAAAAAA
>NW_026067949.1:19083481-19105947 GCF_014885135.2 Alexandromys fortis
CCCTCTCTCTCTCTCTCTCTCTCTCTCTCTCTCTCTCTCTCTCTTTCATAAATTTATTTTATGGCTATTTCTGTCTCTTCTTTTTTCCTAAAGATATTTGGTGTATATATTATGGCTTCCAGTGTTCTGGTTTTGAGTTTTATGAGCTTCCATACATGTAAACAATTGACTTCCTGTGTTTTCTGTGGTTTTCATGAACACTTTTGCTTGTTTGATTGTTTTTTGCTATTCTGGTGTGGTTAATTTTATTTTATTCTTATCCTTTAGAATCCTGTTTACTTCCTAATGAAAGAAAGTAATATAATGGATCTGGATGGCAAAGGAGTTAACAAGGAACTAGGATGAATAGAGGGAACAAAAATTGTTATAAGGACATATTATATGAAAAATTATCTATTTTCAATAAAAAATGAATCAAGCAGATACCATAAAGGAATGCTGCTTGATGTTTCAATTCGCATGAGTTACTGCTTGACCTTTTATAAAGAGCCAGGCCTACCTGAAGTGTCATAACCTATGGCAGACTATCCCATATCAATTAGCCATCAGAAAAATCTTTCACAGACACACCAAATGTCCAATCTGTTGGAAGGACTTCCACACCTGAGAGTCACTCTTTCCAATGTATCATGCTTTTGTCAAACTGACAAAAACTAAAAAGTGCATTATACTTTTGCTTTGTTAAAAAAATCATAAATGTTATCTTATTCAGTGTTTGACATCAGTTATTTCAGAAAGAATTACAGTGTGTATGCATGCTTAGATTATATAAACATTGGCAAAATTAGTTTTCCAGCAAAATGCTTGATGAGTTGAAAACTTGCTATAAAATATGAGCCTATAAAGGGAGGTCATATCAATATCCATATCCACTTAATTTGATTTGCCTTGGCTATATTGTGAGGCACTATACCCTGCTGTACTCATTCATACAGAAAATAAGTAAAGCCAATGAACTGGAACTTACTTTTGCAGGTAAGATAGGCTCGCTTCTTGAACACACACACATCAGTTTGGAATTATAAAGGGTCCATTTATTTTAGGGGAAAAAACTTGCAGAATGCCGCCTACATGACCAGGAACGGAGTCTAGTCGCATGAACAGGATCCGAAGCAAGAGAGCGAGAGGAGAACTGCTCTTGTTTTTAAAGCGAATGAGCCCATACCCCAGTGGGCTGGTATCTCAAAGACTTTTGGCTAAAGGAGCAGACGGAGTTCCCGCAGCAAACACACAGACACACACATATATTCTGCACAGATGTGTGTATGTATATGTATATGACATATATGTGTATGCGTGTATGGTATGTGTTTTTTATTAGCATTAACTACAAGGTACTATATAAAGGGAGGACATACTTCCTAAGTTTAATGTTACTGTTTGGAGCCATCACCAATGTCATCTTTAGGTAAAATTTGTTATTTATTTCCTTTCCTCCTCTTTAACACTAGTTTTGCAAGGGATTACTAAAAATTTAGTTGTCTGTGTAGCTTTGAAAATATTATATACTTTAAGGACAATTCAGTTTAATGTGTCTGGGTACACTTATTGTTTTAAATAATATTAAGAATTAATGCCTCAGAAATAACATGGTAAGAAATACATTGACTAAAATTTTCACTCCTCAAGGAAATATAAAGGCTGATTAACTGTGTTAGCCTTTGTGCTTCAAGAAGACTAATTTGGATGTACTTGGTTTACACACATATATAATATAACAGATATGTAAATAAATTGAAAAACTTAACTTACAGCATAATTGAATGAAATTGGAAGGCTAATGGACAGAATATTAAAGTGTCTACTTCTTATTTAGCTTTAGGCACATTCACCTGATTTAAATAAGCTTGCATCCACTACTGCTCTCATAGAGACTAGAAACTCCTAAGGAATTAGATGACAATAACGGAGATATCTGTCACTTAAATAAAAGCAATAGTTGGAAAGGTGTTTCATTTTTTATAGCATATACTAAATTCATCATTCAAACTAATATCAAGACAATATGACAATGTAAATCCTGAGTACTTTTTAGTATATATTAGTTTAACATGATCCTTTTTATAAACTAAAAATCTGTTTTAAATTTGTATTTTTTAAAATTTGATTAAAAATTCTCTTATAATTTATTGACATCCTAAAATCAGAGCATGAAAAGGCTTTAATCACTAAAATTCCATTTAGTTTTTATTAAGTAGCTTCTAAGCCAATTTAACTAATGCACTGATATTAATTAAAGGTTCTTCACACAGTAAGCACGACATGAATCTGGCCCTGGGGGATTTACTGCATGGGGCAGTGCAGTGTTTTTTGATGTATTTCTCTTTCTAATGCTACTTGGATATTTGAAAATACTTTCTTCTCTGTCAAATTAGAAACACAGTTAAAAAGTAAACAAATGCATGAAATGGAACATTTTGTCAGTATACAGAATAAAAACAATTTTGGAGTGTTATTGATTGTCTAGTATTAAATATAATTTCATTCTTTTATGTTCGTGGCATTCAAATTACCAGATAAAATTTTCTGCTTCCATCATTTTAAAATCTTTCATTTACCCTATAATATCAGACTTTTAAACATGTCTTTCATTTTTAATTTAATCTCCTCTTTACAGGTAGCTTATGGTTCACAGTATTTATATATTTTAGATTCAAAATTACAAATTATTATGTAATAGAGTAAAAAATCACTATACAGAAAAATAGATCCATTTATTAGCCATAATTTTTGTCTGTAGTGTAGATCTTATAAACAGAATAAATCAGAATATATAAATTATAAAATGAATACTTACAAAAGATTTACTACATTGAATCCCCAGTGCTTATTATGAAGTGGGAACCTATTTCTCATTCAAGGCAAGCAATTAGCAACGTTAGTTTCTTTCCAGCCCCCACACAAGGTTGAATAATTTAAAAGAGATGTTGATTTGTGCCGCAGTCTTAAATGAATCAGGCTATGCTTTCAAACAGGTATCATTTCTATTTTATGCCATAAAGGATGCAGAAGAAGTTTTTTTTTTCTCTCTTTTTAAGAGAAACCTTCCCATTGTGTTGTCAGGAGGTCCTCCTAGCAATTGTATTGCCTTAGTCTCCCTAGCGCTGACTTATAAGCATGCACTGTACCATTTGATGCAATTCAAAATGTTTTTTCTTTTGATTTCATTTTTGGTTTTTAAAAGTAGTTGTCCATTAGTCAGATATCATTTGCCCTTAACTGAAGTAATAAATAGTAAAATAAATAATGAAATGTAATAAATTTAAAATTCTAGACTCTTTTAGCAGCTCATTCTGTTTTTTTTCCTTTAAATTAAAATCAGTTTAGTAATATAGATAAGAGTATCTGTAGATGATATTTATCATTATACTCTGTTACTCAGAAACAGAATAACATGAGAAAAGTGCTTTCTAATCATTTTTAATTGATTCATGCCATTAAACCTAGATAATAATTTTATAATATCCTTAATTGTTTATTTTTTACTTTTTTATTGAAAAGCAGACTTTGATTTTTTCCTCTTGAATTTAACTCATACAATTTATTTTTATATTAAAAGAGTTGAGAGTTGACAGACTTTGATCTTTTAAGATCTGTGTATTTTAAACTTTTAAAGTATTTAAATTTTTGAATCCCTATTGGACTTTTAGAATTATACTGCTTTATTGTATATATTTCTTATAATAGTGACATGGGTGTGTCTTCTATCTATCTGTTGCTTTCATTGGTTAATTAATAAAGAAAACTGCTTGGCCTGATAGGGCCGAATTTAGATAGGTGGAGTAGACTGAACAGAATGCTGGGAAGAAGGGACTGAGGCAGACACTATAGCTCTTCCCTCCAAGATGGACGCAGGTTAAGATCCTTCCTAGTAAGCCACCACCTCATGGTGCTACACAGGTTATTAGAAATGGGTTAACAATATGTGAGAATTAGCCAGTAAGAGGCTAGAACTAATAGGCAAAACAGTGTTTAAAAGAATACAATTTGTGTGTTGTTATTTCAGGTGTAAAGCTAGCAGGGTGGCAGGACATAGCCCGCCACTCCACCCTACATAATAGTTATAGCCTTTTTACTTTAGATTAAAAAAAGATTGTTCAAATACAATCCCTTTTGCAAAAGAAAAAAAAAGAAAAATATAGTGGTATATATTATTTGTGCTTTAATAAATAAAGCTTGCTTGAATATCAGAGTCCAAAGCTGCCACACTTGTCAGCCACATAGGGCAGGCAGTGGTTACACATATTTTTAATCCAAGTACCCACACTAGTTAGCTATAGAGGCTGTGAGGTACATTGTGATCAATTGTGTGTTTGTGTGTGTATGTGTGTGTGTGTGTGTGTATGTGAATGATTGACTGCACTGCATAAAAATTAAATATGAATTCATAATATTTTACATGGGAGCTGTAGTGTGTCTCATTGTGTCACACTGCTTGTCTTTTATTCCATTCGTCTCTACTGGCAAGGTTTTTGTTTGTTTGTTTGTTTCTGTTTTGTTTAGTTTTGGGATTTTCTTTTAAACTTAGTTTTGTTTTCAGGGTATTGCAGGGAAGAGAGCAGATGAGAGGAGATGAGGAGGTAATAGGGTCGATGCATGTTGTGAAATCCACAAAGAATCAATAAAGGCTAAAAAAAAAAAGAAAGCAAAGAAGTTGGATTTAAATACAAAAGTTTTCAAGTCTTTTATAGGCTTTCCCGGCAATGACTTTAACTTCCTGTTGATGTCATTCACTTTGTCCAATTGTGCTGCTGTTACCATGAATGAATACAAAACAGAGAAAAGGCCATTAATTAATGTGAAGCACCAGTTTGTTATTTATTTATCCAAACCTTATCCATACCATATAACCAGAGTTCAGTTTGGTTAAATGCAAAGTAAAACACATGTAAATGTAAAAAAAAAATGTATTTTCAGCCGGCAGTGGTTGCGCACACCTTTAATCCCAGCACTCGGGAGGCAGAGGCAGGTGGATCTCCGTGAGTCTGAGGCCAGCCTGGTCTACAAGAGCTACTTCCAGGACAGGAACCAAAAGCTAAGGAGAAACCCTGTCTCGAAAATAAAAAATAAAAAAAAGATGGTCCCCTAGACTATGGCTTCTCTACATCCAGCACTGAAAAGAACATTATTATGATTTACCAAGAAGTAAAAAATATTTCTGCTAACTAGATTGAGAAAATGATGAACTGAGAAACTGGGCCTTTCCCTGTGACTGAGACTGAACTGAATTCACTATATTTTAAAATTTCTGAATCTTATGTGAGATGATTATTAATTTTAATAGGCCCCTTTCATCAGAGTTTCTCTTCTATGTTTGGGATGCAAAATGCATATTATTTTCCATTTGTAAGTAAACTCTGGATTAATAGTGTCCTCAAAAAAAAAAAAAAGAACATTCACTGTGACTATGTAGATAACAATTATTTGGTGATTAGTTAAAATATGAGTAAATTAATTTCCTGGGAAATTCGGAAAGTTTCTTCCCATATTTATACTTTGCTCCCACTTCCATTTTCATGAAAGTACAGAGACACTGACAAGCTAGAGACAATGAAAAACTGCTCTGCTCGCTAACTAAATGTCAGTAGCTGTGGAGGACTCCCAAGAGGCTAAATGCAATGAACGTAAGCACAGTGAAACTCTCGGGGGAAACTTTTGACTCAATTTTCCAAGAATGGCAGAGGAAAAGAACAGAGGTCTGTCAAGTACCAGAGAAGATCATCGCAGTCAGTCCCAAGAGAAATGCTTAGAAAGTGGGCATTGCTTTTGTAGTTTTTAAAGCAAGCCTCCCCTCAATCTAACACTTCAGTCAGTGCCCATTAAACTGCACAGTGACCTACTTCAAAGATAGAAATTTGGGAAAAGCAAATGACAGCTTGAAATCCCCATAAGCAGTGTCTACATGGTCATGATTTGAAAAAAAAAAAAAAGATGAACATTTTAGGTTGGGGACTGCTGCTAAGCTACTGAGACTGAAGAAATCTGAAAGGCCAGTGGAGTTGAAGAATGGAGAATGCTTAAGACTCTGCACAACTATGCAGTAGAATTAATTATGAGACTGCTCAAAATATTTTATACATTACTTGTCCTTACAGACTTAGTACTCCTTAAACTTTCCAGAGAATTTTTTACTCATATGTTTAAGAAAATATTACCTTGATGTCATAAAATCTTCGTTTGCTGAAAAAAGCATTAAGGAAATTCCCGAAATTACTAAATGTAACACAAGTTATATAAAACTCATTACTGTTTCAACATGAATGCCATGATTATCTTCTTGCCATGAAGAAAATTATTATTAACGCAAGTTGTTTACATAGTTGGTAATATGTGGAAGCCAAAAAATGTAATCCTGTTTCCAAGTTGACCAAAGGTCAGAAAGCTGGAACTTTGCGCTCGTTTCTTCAAGATTTTGTGCTTCTACCACAAACAAAGGTCCCACTTAGATTTTGACCAGAGAGTTCTGCTCTCTCAAAGTTATTGTCAACAGGTGTGGCTAATGGCCAAACTCTGTGTTCCAGGAGTGGAGAAGCAGATTGTTTCTACCTCAAACAAGAGTCTAAAGATCCAACTAAGTTCCTTCCTTTTATGAAGATAACTTGGGAATCCACCCAGGGAATGGTTTGCCTACAGTTTGCTAGGGTCTGGGGTGTAAGTAAGCATGATTTATTTTGTTCTAGTAATACAAGGTTCAGCTATGAATGTAGCCTGCAACTTTCAATGGTATGTTCATTTCCTTGTATCCTATTAATGGAGTCTTTCGTCTTACTCCCACCTTTTGGGGTCAGGGGTATTTTAAGCAGTTGGAAATTAAATGCGGGTCAATTTTCAGTACTCACTAAAATTCCTTCCCGATGTTATCCTACATGTTTCTCCATTTTATTATTTTCATTCTCATCTTCATATTCTTTATTATATTTCTACCTCACCTGTTTACCCTGGGAAGAAATATTTTTGTTGCGGCTGGTCCCCAACAGTAATATACTAAAGTAAATAAGGAATTAGATGAATAAATCTCCTAAAACAATATTGCTTCACAAATAATTTAAAATTTATCATGTTTAAATTTATAATGGACATTTATTATATTTTAGAATTTATATTATAAAATCTAACACTCATAATAAAATTCTTTGTCATTTGATTCTATGATGGAAGAGTAGCTATTGTGTGTGTATAAATTTACATATATATATATGGGTGTGCCTACAAATGTATGTATGGGGGTCTACTTCAGTGTATACATGCACAAGTCAGATGTTGATCAAAGACATGCGTATTCCTCTATCAATCTCTATCTTTATAATGAGAACTTTTTTACAAATCATTATTTATATGTGTTGTTGTTTTGCTTCTATATATGCCTTTTACGACACCATGTGTATGCTTGGTGACTGTGGAGGCAAGAAAACAGGTGTAAGCAGTTCTACCTGGAAGTAAAACTACACAGCTGTGGGCTACCAGCCATGTGGGCCTCTGCAAAAGCAACCAGTGCTTTTACACACTGACGTATCGTCCTGGTATGTGTTGATCACATTTACTGAGACAGTGTCTTTCACTAAACCTGGAGCTCATTGATTCAGCTGACAATACGGACAGTTATATTCCTGTCTATCTCCACAACTTTGGAATAAGCCTTGTTTATTTACTTCACTGACAAATATTGAGACAAAGATGTTCATGTGAGATCATCAACCCAGCCAAGAATTATTCTTTTTAGTAGAAGCTAATATGTTAGAAAAATTCTAATATTCTATATTTTGTCTACTTCCAAGGTTTTATGATCTAATAATACAATGATTTTACTTCTTATTTATAATATTCTTTATAGGATATCACATATCTAATTGATTTCTTATAGCATTTGGATTAAAAATATTATTACTAAATTTACAACAGTTGTCAATATAAACTAATTAAATCTTCATTATTGTGGTAACATTTTGTGATATTACTATATAATCCCTTTGGTTGTCACATGAATATTATTTTCTGTAGAAAATGGAGTAAATTAATTTAAAAAACAATGTGAATAACTAAAGCTGCAACATTTTCTTTTTTCTCTTTTTTAAATTAATTAACTTCTTAAAACAAACAATCTTTTCTCATTTTACATACCAATTCCAGTTCCCACTCCCTCCCCTCCTGCTCTCTCCACCTTACCCCCTATCCCACCTCACATCCTTTCCTTATATAAGGTAAGGCTTCCCATAGGGAGTCAAAAAATTAGCACATTGCTTTGAGGCAGGATTAAAGTCTTCCCCTACTACATCTAGGCTGAGCAAGGTATCCCTTCAATGAGAATTGGTTCCAAAAAGCCAGTACTAGCAGTGAGGATTAATCCTGTTGTCAACTGCCACACAGTCTGCCCCAGCCATACAATCGTTACCCACTTTCTGCGGACTTAGTTGTCAGACAGGTCAGTGTGTTCCCATTAGCTCAAGTAAGCTGTTTCAGTGGGTATCCCCATCATGGTCTTGACCCCTTTGCACATATTATCACTTCTTTGTCTTTCGACTGGACTTTGGAAGCTCAGCCCAGTGCTCAGGCTGCAGTATTTTCTAAAAATTTCAATTTTCTCAAATCTTGAATTATATTTCCCCTGAAGAGCATTCAATATGTTAATTGTATATCTATATTAGGTTGATATAAATGTGATGAGTGTGTTTCACAAAAAAATAAATTGCTTAATATCAAACCTTAATTCTTTCTGTATATATATATATATATATATATATATATATATATATGAGTTGTTTGCTTGCACATATATATGTTTACCATGAATATGACTGGTACTTATGGAAGGCAGAATAGGAAACTGGATCCCTTGTGACTGGAATTATAAAGGATTATGAACCACCATGTGGGTTCTGGGACTTAATACTGGGTTTTCGGCAAAACAAACAACTTCTCTAATTGAATGAACCATCTCTCCACCTGCAATCATTCACTTTTAATAATCTTCTAGGAATGTATCAAATCCTAATTAGTACTCATTCACAAACTGTCATTTTCAATGACATTTCTATTTTAAATTTAAGGAAAGCAAAGGCATAGCAAAACTTCTAAAATGTGGTTTATTTTCATTAATGACAACTTAAAACTTCTCCCAACTAGTTTATTTTAAAAATTAATCATATGTCAAAATACTAAACCTCAGTGTCAAACTTAATTGTGATATAGATTTTAAATACTTTTCATTTTTGAGAAAAAAATAATTACAATAAAGAAATATGTCACTTGTAGGAAAAAAACAGCAATGTTAAATGTATATCAGTGAAGATAAAAACAGGTTAGAAATAATTTACAAATGATGAAAATGTGGTTGCTTGAAAATTTCTTTGGTTTTCTGTAAAATGGTTGGAATAAAGTACATCATTTCACTTAATATATAATAGTGACTTCCTGTTTCTCCTCAAACAAATCTCTGAAAACAGTTTAACAAGAAGACACTTGTACCCTCTACTTGAACCAGTATATGGCACGAAGGTCTAGGTAGTAACAGGAGGAATTAAAAGCGAATGGAATCTGCCAATCTCTACAAGTATTGAAGACACTAGGAATCAGGTGTAATCAAAGCTCTTAGGTCAGTGAGTTCCCGAAGGAGAGAAATGGATGAAGGAAGGAGACCTGGATGAGGCTCTCTTCAAGTTTCATGATCATTCTTACATAAGACTCTATTAACAGCTACCAACAATGCTAATGTGGAACTATCCATAACTATCCACAGAGTTTATGTACAGCCTAGAAATTTTTCTAATTGCACTAGTTACCATGGAGAGATATGAAGAAATGATTATTCATTACTTTACGCACCTGTTCATAGAGGGCTTTGTTTTTTTCTAGTAAGATAAAATGTCCATTAATGTGTACTCAGCTAAATTGCGAAATGTTTATAAAATGAAATAGTTTTCCGTCGTAAATTCCAACTAAAGTTGATAGATCTACAACATCAATGAAAATAAAATCTATGCTGATCAGTGAAAGAAGGCAGACAAAACTCCTTTAAAAGAACTTTATGCCATTCAAATAATACGGTAACAGTAAACGAACTTTATTTGCCTCTAGCATTTGGAGGGAGGAAAGAATTGCAAAGGTCTTAATGACTTTACGGAGTGAGATAATATTTTACATCAGCATCACTTTGCTGGTGCATTTAACATATTAAAAGCATTGTATTATTCATAAATGTTCATGTTAACTTGAAAAAGATGACTAACTGCGTATCATTTTACAAATTGATTTTGTGCATTCATCAACATACTTAACTTAGACATATAAAAATGTAGAATGACTTTATTAAAAAAGACTATTTTGATTTACATTTAATATAAATTTCTGATGGACAGTCAGTGCTATTATGTTAGTAAAGTGGCAGTTGCCTCCTTGGTCACATGTGTTTGTCAATTTTCGTAAACAGATGCTTCATAATTCATTGTTCTTTTATGAGGTTCCAGAAACCATCAATGTAGCAGGCACCATTACCCACAAAATAGAAAACATAACATTTAACCTGCCTGTAATGAGATTTCACAAGCACATTTTATTCACACACATAAACTTCAGAGGGAAAAGAGAATATTGCTTTCTAATAGATTTTCTGAAACTAAAAAAGTCCACGTTGCTTTCTGACACATGTTTGTTTCTAAGGTGCTCCTTCGTGGAAAAACACAGAAAAGATGGAAGTGCTGGTTGGTGTACCTGTTAGAAAATGGACTGCAATTTCTCTATCAATACTCTTCCAATGATGCACACATAATGTTTTCTAACTAAGATATCTTAAAGTCTGTCAGGCTCATACAAGATTATAATCTTCTGAGTAAATTGGGGGCATGGGGACTTTGGGAGAGGGTTGAAGGGGAGACATAAAGGGGAGCAGAGAAAAATGTAGATCTCAATAAAAATAAAGAAAAACTAATTGAAAAAAGATTATAATCTAAACATTTATTTTTATAAATACTGCTTTACATGGAATAAAAATAGCATCATGATAAATTATAAGAAATGTTAAAGCAGATTTGGATTCTATTTAGGTTTTATTAATCCCATAACAGAAAGCTTCTCTAACAAGTAAAGTAAGTGCATTAGTTTTACTGACTCTATGAAGTCTAACTACAATGAAAGGAGTTTTTAATTGACTAAATAAACTGGTTAGGCAGAGATAAATTAGAGCTCATATAATTTAATAGGTTTGGGTGAAATTGAGTAGGATATAACAACACTAATGAAATCAAACTACATAATTTTAACATATCAGAATAAGTGATATCCTACAGAATAGTTTTTCATGTTTTGGAAACCTGTAATGTCTATTTTAAAATCAGTCCTGTCAAAATTCAGACATTAAGATAAAGTTATTTCGAAGAAGACCAGGTAATGTCACCAATTTGTGTAAACACAAGGTGTTTACTTAATAGTTGCATAAAATTACCAAATGCCAAATTGTACTTTAAATGTGTGGGATGCCCATAATAGAATACATATCACCCAGGCAGCATTTCATCTTTTCCTAATTTATATTTAATATGTATCATTGATATAGAAAATTATCTCTCATGAGAGGCTAAAGCCAAACATGCTTGAGGAACTACACAGATTCATTCTCGTTGCTAAGTGTCTGCCCTTGCCACAGATTCCCACAATTTGCCCTTGAGGTGGAGTCGCTGCTGCAAGATTCTGCATTCTATAGCTCCATCTTGTGTCATGCTGTTATTTGAAATCATATTTTTTTCTGTTTTCTGATAAGTATCTTTTGCTTCTGGGAGATACCGAAGGATAACAAGGTGGACTCGATGTAACCGCTTATGAGCAAGTGCTAACAGCAGCCAGAGGAGAGGTGTAGTTACTATGCAATGCATTTGCTGATTTTTTCATCAAACTCCCTGGTAAATGGCTTCTCACTGAGACCCCAGTTTAACCTTGAGTGTCTGTCTCCTTTGCTCCAAGTTCACGTGTGACAAGGACCATCAGCCGAGCATTGCAGTGGCCAGCTGTTTTCCTCTTCAGCTACTTATTAAAACTAATTCTTGTAGTTTGGATTCATTATTTATAAACAAATTGACCTTGGCAGTAGATCTTTGTAATTGGAGTGCTTATCTTCAATAGTATCAAGTTTTATATACAATAGACTGACTTGTTTCAGCAAGTGATATTGTAAATTTGGATTTTGCTTTGCTGTTATTCACGTATTTACCAAGTTTAGGGTAAATATAAAAGCGTATTCAGTTTAGAACACATAATTAGATTCTTTGAGACAGAACACCTGCATGGGGAGCTGAAAGCAATAGATTTTGAAAGTATAATAAGAAGACTAGAACAATGATTTAAATCTCATATCTCAAGCAGTTTGTCACTGATAATAATAGAAACTGCTATTGGCAAACAATATCCTTTTTTGTTGAAAAAAAATCTGTTTCCCATTTCAAGGTTATTACATGTATTTATTTAGTGTTTTGAAGTGAGCCCATGTGATGTGGAAGTGGTCCTATAGATAACTAACTGAAGTTGGTTTTCTCTTTCCTACCATGTATTGGAGAAGAGGATTGCATCTATATTGTTAGGTGTAGCTGTCTGGTCATTTATGTGTTGAGACATCTCACCGCTCTCCTGGGTTTCTTTTTAACTGCACATAATTGCATGTGGAACCTTTAGAAATTCATTCACTGTTATTTATGAATCTATAAAATGGTCTGCTTTTCTTCATAAAAATAATATTTCCACACCTTCAGAATATAAAACATAAGCAATGTTTCCATTAAACATGACTCAGGTAAAATTGAAGCCACTTTATTAATACTAACTACTTTATGTTAAGACATAATTATTTCAGTTAGCTATAATTAATTGATCAAACCAAGTCATTATAAAATATCATAGCCTTTGTTATTTAATGTGTGCAACCCATGTGATGAAACACTTGGATGTGACTCAGTTTGTTCTAGAATGGAGAAAATGAACCAAGCAGAAAGTGTTCCTGCATTTGCTCTCTGTTGTTGATGGTGGGTGGGATTTGCTATCGAAATTCTTGTCACCTGAACCTGCCTGCAATAATGAATCATAACTTGGGATTTATTACAAAAAAAATGTTTTTTCCTAAGTTTCTTCTTTCGGAGTTTTTTTTTTTTTGTACCACATCAGAAATGAAACTAATGCAAGTCATAATTCAGTAAAACTTTATTTTATGCAATATTTGATATATGTATATTTCTTATTAATAGTATTAAATACATGGAATATATTAGTTATGAATTTCTTATAAAAATTGTTGCTTACTTATTATGGAAACAATTTACATGATTTATCTGAAATTATAGTAAAATTTCAAGAATCGTTTAATAATCTAGATAAGTCAGCTAATGAAATATTTGCTGAATATTCTATAATAGTACATTTTCTGAAAACAAGGATTTAAATTATTTTTTTTTAAAATTGGAGTGAGTCATGGAGGTAAAGAACAGGGAGAGATGACGAATTGAGGGGCTTTTGGAGGGCGCTATAGAAACCTAGTGCAGTGAAAATTTCCTGGATCTATGAAAGTGACCCCAGCAAGGTCTCCTAAGTAATGGGGGATACGAAGCATGAACGGCCCATCTTTTGTAACCCACAAGGCTCCCAGCAGAGGTCAAGGGACATCAACCCAGCCACAAAATCTTTGACCTATAGTCTATCCTGCCAGCAAAATGAGCTGCGATAATGGTGGCTCAGAACTTGCATGAATGGCCAGTCAACTAAGTGTGCAATCTGAGGTCTATGCCAGAAGAAAAAAACCCTCATGCTTGCATGATGATATACCAAGAAATGGACAGCCCAAAGACCCAGGATAGACCCAAATATGACTAGCAAAAAAAAAAAGAAGAAGAAGAAAAATCAATGAAATGATTACTAATGATCCGAATGATATCTGTTATACTCATATATCAGTGTGTAGCCTAATTACCTTCAGAGAGGCATCACCTAACCACTGATGGGAACAGCTGTAGAGGCTCACACCAAATACTTGGCAGAACCAAGGGAACCAGGCAGAAGAGGAAGGACTGTAGGAGCCGGAGGGGTCAACGGCACCAGGCAAATACAGCCCACAGTATCAAGTTAGCAGGCTTCATAGGGGCTCACAGACACTGAAGTGACAATCATGGACCCTGTATGAGTCTGAGCTGGGACCTCTTCAAATAAATTGTGATTGGGTGGCTTGGAGTTCTTATAGAACTCCTAACAGTGGAAGTTTGGAGGAATCTCTCTGAGTCTTTCACCTGTGCTTGGGACTCTTTCTTCCTACTGGATTGCCTCAACTAGTTTTACTACCAGAGTTTGTGCCTAGTCTTTTTTTTTTTTTTTAATTTTCGAGACAGGGTTTCTCCTGGAACTAGCTCTTGTAGACCAGGCTGGCCTCGAACTCACAGAGATCCGCCTGCCTCTGTCTCCCGAGTGCTGGGATTAAGGCGTGCGCCACCACCGCCCGGCTGTGCCTAGTCTTATTACAGTTTGTTATGCCATGTTAAGTTGACATCTTTGGATGACTTTTTTTTTTTTATGAAAGGAAAGAGTAGAGTAGTGGGAGAAAGGAGAGCTGGCAGGGGTGGGGGCACCAAGAGGACCAGATGGACTGGAAACTGTGGCAGGGATGTAACGTATGAGAAAAGAATAAATTATCACTCAATTAATAAACATAATTTGCATTGCATAAACCTTAGATTTTCAACACTAAAAATGCTAAAAATAAAAATCAAAAATTATATACGCACATTATTTAGAAACTGATTTCTAAGTTTCAATTTGTTGGATATTTGCTATGATTTATAAAAATGTGTAATGGTAATCTTCACTCAAAGTTTTTGGAAAACTTTGGGATGTGAAGAAAAAGAATATAAGAGTAAAAAAAAATATTTGAAATCCAACCAAGGCAGCTATAGCTATATGATATTACAAGAACTATAAAAAGGGACAAACGACAGAGTTCTCTCTACTTATTATGCAATTAAATAAAAGCTAGGAAATTAGCCACATGCCCTTCATATCCAGACAGACCTTGTAAAAATTTTAGTTGATGTTTATATACTTCATTTGCCTCTCTTGGAGGGTAAAAGGAAACAAAGACCATAATAATACCCTATCATTCTTGTTTAATATATTTTACCCAAGCTGTTCTTTCATCTAAGTCAAAAAATAGAAAACTTTTCAACCTAAAGTATTCCTTAAAAACCTTCATGAACACCCATCAGTATGTGCTTACTGTGGGACTCAGCAGTTCTTAGGTTAGTATCCTGTACTTCCTGACATCTAATTAACAAGTTCGCTGAGGAGGCCACCGTGTCCCCTTATCCGATACCTTATATTGTACAGGAAAGTGAATATTTTTTTCTTATTAAATGCTTTATTCTTTATTTTTTCTGAATCCCTAATAGGGATTTAGGTTGGATCACGTTGCTAAACTCATGGTTTATGGATTGTCACATAATAGAAATGTGAAGATAAAACCATTTTGCCTCTTAAAAATAAATAATATTATGAGATATTCAGTTTCTAGTATGGAGAGAAAGTCACTTTGCTTGATTGATTATTCATTAGGTAATTTTAAAATCAGTTTATATAAACCCATTTATTCAAATATCTATCCATATCATGGAAAAAGTTAAAAGATCTTGAACTTAATGTTGCATTTTTCCTTTATATTAATAAGTATATTAGATGGAAGATGAATTTAAAAACTCTATAAAACAATCAAAATATTTAGAATAACTCCATAGCATATGTATTATATTTGTGTGGTAATCCTCACAATCTATTCCCTGTGTAAATATATTTTATTATCACCCTGGTTCATTTTTTTTTCAAGTTGACACAAACTAGAGTTTATAGAAAGAGGACTATCCAATAAGAAAATGCATCCAGCATATTGCTTGTAGACAAGGTCATGGAACACTTTCTTGATGAAAGATTAATGTGCAGGGACTAGGGCACCATAGGCAGTGCCATTCCTGGAAATGGAGCAGCAGTTTTAGGAGCCAATTTATTACTACAGTTTCTTCTTCTTCTTCTTCTTCTTCTTCTTCTTCTTCTTCTTCTTCTTCTTCTTCTTCTTCTTCTTCTTCTTCTTCTTCCTCTTATTCTTATTCCTCCTCCCCCTCCTCCTCCTCCTCCTCCTCCTCCCCCCCCCCCCCCCCNCCTCCTCCTCCTCCTCCTCCTCCTCCTCCTCCTCCTCCTCCTCCTTCTTCTTCTTCTTCTTCTTCTTCTTCTTCTTCTTCTTTTTAAACCAGTATTATTTGGTGTTACTCTAGCTCCCTGGGCTATCTAGTCTCAGGTTCTTGGTCACACAAATAGTGTCCACTGTAGATTCCAAACTAGGTATAGAGTAAGGGACTAGAAGAAACAGAATCCATTAGGAAAAGAAAATAGAATAGATAATCACAGATGGACAAAGGCAAGGGGCTCAATGGGAGAGATGGAGTGAGGAGGGGGAAGAGATTGGGGTTGTAGGAAGGGATGGCAGAAGGGGAAGAGGGGAGGAGAAGGGGAGGAGGAAAAGAACTAGAAGGAATGAGATTGTTGTTATGGGGGAAAGACAGAGATGGAGAACAAGGAATGATATATCTTGATTGAAGGAGTCATTATAGGACTAGAAAAAACCTATCACTAGGGAAATTCCCAGAAATTCACAAGGATGACCCCAGCTAAGACCCTAAACAATAATGGAGAGCGTAGCTGAACACATATTGGCGACTATCGTAAATATCATCATAGAACCTATATCCAGCAGGTGATGGAAGAAAATACAGGAAACCACAATGTAGCATTGGGATGAGCACCCAAAGTAAATTTGAAGAGATGGTATAGTGAGAATACGAGCAAAGAGGTCAAGACCGTGATGGGGATGTACACTGAAACAGCTTACCTAAGCTAATGATAGCCTTCCAACTCTAGCTTGACATAGAGTGAGCCAGCATAGGACCAAATTAGGCCCTCTGAATGTGGGTGACAGTTGTATGGGTGGGGCAGACTTTGGATCCACTGGCAGTGAGATTAGAATTTATACCTACCACTTGTTCTGACTTTTGGTACCCATTATCTCTGGAGGGATACCTTGCTCAACATAGATATGGGAGTGGGGATCTTGGTCCTGACTCAAAGCAATGTGCTAGACTTTGTTGACTCCCCATGGGAAGTCCCTGTTTGAGTAGTTGTTGAGGCGTGGGATGGAAAGTGGGAATGGGGAAGGGAGTAATAGGGGAGGAAAGGAGGGAGTGGGAAATGGATTTGGCATGTAAAATGAAAAAAGATATATNGTGACTTGAGTCCTACTCCATGAGATAAAATCATACCAACTGAATACAATCATTCATACTCTGTATTTTAAATACAATAACCATCCAAATAGCAGGTAACTAATAAAAATTCTTTATTTAAAGTATCCCAATAAATTCCATATAAAAATATAAATAAAATACATGTATTTGGTAATTTTTAAGTTATGGTATATTTAACCTATATCTTAGACTAAAAATTGCATAGGTATTTTTTTATTCTTGGAAAAATTTGGAAAAGACAAAACGCAGAAATATTATTTAAGCAGGTTATTTATTCAATGCATAGATTGTATTACAGGTATTTCTTTATTACTTATTTGTGTGTATGTGGGTGAGGACATGCCATAACTTTTCTATAGAGACTAGAGGTTAGTTTGCTGGAGCTTGTTTTTCCTTCTAATATGTGAGTCTCCATAATAAAACTTAGGTGTGCAGGCTTGATGATATTGCCTTAACAGCTTGAGCCATCTGTATGCTGAGGCTTCTTGTTGGTTCTTGGCCACGCAGACCAGAACTAATTGCACAGAAACTATATAAATTACAATACTGCTTGGTCAATACCTTATGCATATTTCTAGCTAAGTCTTACATCTTAAATTCACCCATTCCTATTATTTTATACTTTACCGTGAGGCTCATGGTTCACTGGTAATGTACTCCAGAGTGTCTCCTTCAGCAGCCACATGGTATCTCTCTGATTCCTCTCTCTCTCTCTCTCTCTCTCTCTCTCCCATCATGGCTATATTCTTCCTTGTTCTAGGCCCAAAGAAGTTTCTTTATTAACCAATGCTGAGGGGAATCCACATCATTAACCTCACTGGTAATTAATTTATATCTTAAAAGGATCTGGATTTTGTGTTTTTGATTAGTATATATACATATTTAAGTAAAGTGAACATTCTCAAATAAAAGAAGGAAAAGGCTTTTTAATGCAAACAATGAGCTTTTATGTAATTCATGATCTTAACTCTTTACAGGATTCTTCATGTTTTAACTAAACACTTCTAGATATTCTCTCCAGTTTTCTTTCTTTTCTCTGGAGCCCTCCATATTTCTATCTGCTAATAACAACTTAACCGCACTGCAAGATTTTTCTTGAAAATATCTCTAAATTGCCTCAGCCTTTATGTCTTATCCACTCACTAAGCTTTTTCAATATTTTAAGTATTTGTAAGGAGATCTTGTACATCTTCTGGTACCAAATCCATCATTATGAGCTCAGTCGTAGTGGGTGATATAATTCTACAATGCATTAATTTAAAGAAGAATGTGTACAACTAAACCTCTGAACACATTGTTTACCAAGTTAGTATGAACTATGAGGAATTTATAGTTGCAGATTTCCAGGCCAACATAAAAATTTAGTTGCAGTCTTGATGGCCATTGTTGGCTGCAACAGGTCCATGTGCCTGAAAAGTGGAGTGAGTCAGATACATCCTTTGAGGTCCACTTTGTAAAAGAAGCCATCCTCGAGCACTCTTCCTAATTCAGTGAAGATGGATTTAGAGAAGCAATCAATGGCCATCTCTCATATTCATTTTGGCAGAAATTAAAATTAATTGCTAATTTGTAACTATGATCATGATCTTTCCACTCAATATAAATAAAAGAAAATGTACTTTTGTCTTTACTGGGGCTTGAATTCAAGACCTTGTAAGTACTCAGTAAGCAATTATCATTTAGTAATAGCCCCATGTCATATTCTGGGTTTTGTTGTTGCTGTTGTTCAACAACAAAATTTTATCTCATTAGGTTTCCTAGGTTAGCCTAAAACATGCTGTATAATTTAAATAGGCTTTTCTTTTGTCATTAACATTCCTCACATAACTAGAGTTACACGTCTTTGATAGGAGGCATGGTTCTAAGACATTTGAACCACAATCCTGATCTATAAAACTACCATGTATTTCAGAGCATTAATGTATTAACTTATACAATAGAAAAGGTAGGCTCTGTAACTATATTGCTTTACAAAACCCTGAAGTATTGTTTTGAGATTAAACAGAATTTTGTGTCTTTTATAATAAAACTCAAATTCTAACCTTATATATATGTATATATGCATATATATGTATACTCACATATATGCACGTATATCCACACAATAAACTATTTTCAGAAAAAAATATGGAAATATGAAGATTTAAATATTTTATTAGAAATAATTAAGTCTAGTTTTGATAATAATAATATCAAACATTTTGGTTGTTGATCATATAAAGCAGCTTTCTAAAATTTAATACTTATTCATCACCATCATATGTTGTATCCATTTATACACAGTTGAAACAGAGATTGGGAATAGGAAACCATTGGAGATGGTTTAATAAGCTATTACGTGATTGAGTCCAGACTTGGATTTGTGTATCATTGTCTACCTTGTATCTATATTCCTCTACCCATGAAACACTACCTCTAAATGTTATTCCCTGGGTTTAAAAATTCCAAATGTGATGTTAATTGTTTTAGATATACACTAAAACATCTTTTTAAAAAAATAAGATAAAATCAGAACTAGATTCTGGCTTGGGAAACTATGAAAAATATTGGTTCATGATCACATCTCATGAGATTAAAATCTGTCTTCTTAAGCTCTATATGTATGTGCCTTCATATTGGCTTTAAGAAAACAAAAAGCTTTTAATTGATAAACTATAGAGAAGAACGGATATCAAGGAACTGAAAGATTTATTATTGTTAGCTAGAAACTGAGGTCCTCAAATTAACAGCCTCCTAGGTATGTTAAAGGCTGTCAATAACCACATGAACTTCCAAAAGAATCAGTTTAGTCATTGCTAATATTGATGTAACACAATGCACAAGAAGAAACTAATAACTGTTCAGAATTCTTTCCAATAGTGGTTGTAAAATCATAATTTGAACTGTGTATTGTAAAATTTATAGCAATATTAAAATACCTCAGTAAGGGAAATAAAGTCTTAGTAATGGAACACACACACACACACACACACATTAGGTGTCTAGCTAGCAAAGACTCTAGCAAAACTACATTGACTTATGTATGTCTATTGTATATTTGTTTGTGAATATCTCACTCAAATCCAGACATGTTCCCTTGTGAAAATGAATGAATAAAAGTTATTTTTATTACTGGATCAAATAAAATGTTCACTTTAAACATATCATCCTTAAGTTTCTGAGCAGAGAAAACAAACTGAACTTTACCAGTAATCAAGCCCTTCAGTAGAGCTTCTCTAGCACATTGGTCAAAATGTTGAAGGTCTGAGCCTTTACCAATTACTTGTTCCCAGAAAATGGCAAACTGAGAGGCCACCACTATTATTACAAATAATAAAAAAAAGTTTCAAAATTATCCCTGTGTGATGGAAGGTTAAAAGCTGAAATATCTGTTGCCATGGCAACACTTTTATTTACAGCACTTGTCTTTTCTACACATTGTCCATTACAAGGTAGGAAAGAGCCTCTCTCATCTTAACATTGTGTTACACACGTAGCTTCATTTGCTACAACTGTATTTGTTCATTTTTTTTCCTTGAGAAGGATAAAATATTCTGTTGCTCATTTTGTCTGCTTTTTACTTTGGTGTATCTGAAGAAAATGAAAATGCATGAGTTAATCCCATTGAATCAAATTGAATGCTCGGATGCATCTCTAAACATTGATAAACATCCTTACCATTATACAGGACAGACTGTCATAGGCAATGTCATGTTCCCACATACACATTATAGTACCATGATTATCTCATTACATATTTTTCTTACTTTCTAATAATGTGTATTATTCAAGATAAGATAGGCTTTATAAATTAAACAATTGATTCTAATTTTCAAATTCCTTAAAATTTTCTTCTTGAATTCCCAACATTACCTGAGGCACAGAATAGTGGTGTTGTTTTGTCCCCCATGAATTCAATGACTAAATCATTTGGAATCATGATTCCCTGATCTTAGAAAGGAAAGTGAACAATGAAGATAGGCAGTTAACCTAAACTATACAAATCATGGCTATACCAGTCTCTGACAAAACTGGCACGAACAGATACCAGCTGTATTTGCCAGGTGTGTAGAATCTATTCCTTGCTTTTTCAGGTAAGATTATTGACTTGTCTTGCATGTCTTTTTTTTTTTTTCATGGAGCTGTGAGTGTGTGTGTGTGGGTGTGTTTATGCATGTATGCATGCAAACGTGTTAATGAACCTGTACATAGCACAGACAGAAGTTGGGAATAGTTTTCAATCATTTTATACCTTATTTTCAAGAGTGACTCTCTTACTGAACCTGAAACATTGATATGGGTAGAATGACTGGCCACTGAGCCTGAGAATTTTTTTTTTGTCTCTCTCTTCCCAGTGCTCAGACTGTAGGTAGCCATGGTCATGTAAGTCTCTTTCTCTCTCTCTCTCTCTCTCTCTCTCTCTCTCTCTCTCTCTCTCTCTCTCTCTCTCCCTCTCTGATATATATATATACATATATATATATCAAATATATGATCTATATATATGATAAAATGTTCATGCTTAAAAGCAAGCACTTTACTGAGATAAGTGGATCCACATAATTGTAATCACTCCATAAGGCTTTCGCTTTGTTCCAATCTATTGTTCTGCTACTTGACAGTCCTATTGCCAAGCAAGTGCTTCCTCATTCTATAAAGAATATAGAGCATAAAGTTACTGTGATATAATTGTCCATGCTAAATAAAACTTTTGTATTACATTCATGCCGTTTTTGTTGTTTATTATTATGGAATTTAGCATAAAACCAATGTATATGAATGTTCATTAGTACAATAAATGGTAAATTTTATAGCCATCTAAAAAAACACTAGAGTTTAATAAATGAGATGTGTTCACATAGAATGGTGTGTTCTTCCTGTATCTCTTCTGTGTATTTTCACTTCTTAACAGGGATAGCTTTGGCTAATTCTAACATTCGTTTGATTGTAATAGTTCTTATGATGTTAAAAAACTTAAGCAGAATAAAAATATTGTATGTTTGTGATTATGTGTTTTAAATTTCCTGTATGGTAAGTAAAATACATATAATGGATAGTTCTATTGAATTAAAACTGAAACTTCTGCTATGAGGGATGAATTAAGTGGAGAAGTTTCTGGAAAAGTCTTTGAAGTAAAATAATTGTGACTAGTTATTTGATATAACTAGTAGAATGCCATATATA
>NW_026067949.1:19106649-19116632 GCF_014885135.2 Alexandromys fortis
TTGAGGATTAGGTTAACCAGATACAAAAAAAAAAAAAAAAAAACAACCTTGAAAAAAATTTAGAAAAGTATAGGAAGCAATTCTGGTATATTTCTTAACACATCAAAAATATCAACATGTAGTATCCAACCCTTTCCATTCTGTCCCCCCAATTTTAGAAAACTACAATGCATTTAATTTACCCTCTAATTTAGATTATTTTCAAAAAATATGTTCCTAGCATGGTTTGCATGCTCTTGGACACTTTAATTAGGCAGACAGTATTTTATTACAGTGCCAAAAATTGGTGAACCTGTGTTTCCCGACAGAAGCTGCACCTCTGAAGCTAATTGGCTGACTTGGTTTCTAATTAGCTAGGGTTGTCTTTAACCCCTTTAAATACTCTTGTATTATTCACATCTGTGTATATCCATATACTTGTGACAATTAGGTATATGCCTTAAGATGTAAAAATAGATGCCCCAGGTTTCACTAAGTTAAGAAGGTCTTCACTGCATCTGAATTCTTTAAGAAAAAAAAATGTTTTTCTTACTGTAACCTACCACTGTATGTGCCCCAATGTATTTGAAAGTGTTTTTTATGAGTTTATCCATGTTAGAACAAATAATATCCCCAAACACCCTATTCTTCCATTTAAAGAGTGAAGTTGAACACACTGCACTTTTCTTCAGACATCTCTGCCTAAGTCACCAATATTTCTTACAGGTTATTCCTGTTCTTATTTATACCATAGAGATGTTCACTGTTTTGATAAATATCTTGACTAATTTAAGCCCAAGGCAAGAAGCAGGATAAGGTCAGTGAAACAGAATTAACATGTATTGTCTGATTCAGTGTAATACATTTGAAGAAAAAGTGTCTGATCACCATCAAGCCTGAAACTGTCAGGAAACTTCAGGTTTCCAGACTATTATTCAATCCCTCTTTGTATTCACAGAGTTATGCAGAATATTCAGAATTTAAGAGTATTGTCTAGCTCAATGTTTCTATTGAATGAGATACTCATAGTTAGGTGGATAATAACAAAATTGAAGTGAATTGCTCACTATTGTTATGTTGTGCTGAGTTCAGCATATGCCACTCTTATGGAACTTTACACAAAGTCCTAACTCATTCAGTGCGGATGAGGAAATGATGTTTCCTTCTCATTATTTATTTAAATTTTCACTATTCATTCATATGTGTTCCAAAAAAACTATGATATGCCGGAAGCTTTATAATTTATGAGCAAAATGTCTCATCCTCCATTACATCAATTTGATCAATTTAGGCTGGGAAGTATTGACTTTGGTTTGTTGTTTCAGAGGGCAAGCACTGTGGAAATGTTCATCCCACAGTGTCGTGAGCATGATCTCATTATGGAGAGCCAGAAAGCCCAGAGCATGACACACACCAGGGATGGAGCAGAGCATTCACTCATCCACCACTAGATATTCTCAGTCTTTTCCAATGAGAACTCAAGTAGGCTCTTCTCCAGATGACCTGACCATACCAACTAGCAGATGAAAGTTACCTGCTCTAACTTCTTCTGTGCAGATGAACAAATAGACAAATGATATTAGAAAGTATAAAACAATAAATATTTTGGGACAAGTATAAACAGCAATAGAGTATAATGAAGCCATTAAACATTCCTTTGAGCTATTTGATACAAAAGGTGGGTCCAAGATATCAACTGTGTCTATTTTAGATGTCCTTCTTGGGGGAACTATAAAATAATAAAACTGACTATGGGTAGCAAGTGAATTGCATTTTCTCTTTCAACAATCAGGGTCTGCTCTATTTCTTTAATATAAAACTTAATCATAGGGGCTCACAGAGATTAAAATGATAATCACAGGGCCTATAAGGGTTTGAGTTTAGTTATCTGCATATGGGTCATGGATATATAGATTGGTGCTCTTGTGCAACTCCTAACAGTGGGAAGGGGGTTGCCTCTGTTTTTTTTTTTCTTCTTTTTTTTTTTTTGTGTGACTCTGTTTCTACTGGGATGCCTTGTCCAGCTTTGCTATGAGGGTTTGTGTCTAGTCTTATTTTAACTAATTATGCTGTGGTATTTGGTTGATAGCCCTGGGAGGTCTACTCTTTCAGAAGGGAAATGGAGGAAGATTAAATTTAGAGGACATAGTAGAGGTGGGAGGTGTTGGAAGAAATAGAGGGAGGGAAACTGAAATTGGGATGTAATGCTTGAGAAAAGAATAAATAGAAAAAAGCTATAAATATATCACTCTTTCATATTCCACCCTTCATGGAGCAGGTTCTTTACATGAACTTTTATTTTGGCTCAATTGTCTATGCTATTTATATGACTGTCAATTGTTGCTTCTTGGCAAATGTCTCCTATAAAGTTATTGTAATTGCAATGTATGACAGTTTGATTCTGTCATATTGTACACTTTGGTCATTGAGCATTTCTCATAATAAAAGCCAATCATTTGGAAACACATGCACTTAGATCCTCCTAAAGCAAATTTCATTTCAGTACACATTCACATATACCTCCTAAGACCATGCTTAACCTTGCATTTTCTACCAACATTTTTTAAAAATACATTCCTCTGTCTTGCAATATATTGCAGCAACAGTATTCCCTCCTTATACTATGTGAATACTAGCATAAGATACGTTATATTCTTTTATGCTGTGGAATATTTGTTTAAGAATGAAATGATATGTTGCATTTCTTTAATTTTGTAAAGCTGTGTTAATTTGTCTGGGTATAAGAAAGAGCTGAACAGCCAATGGTGAGGCAGTAGAAAGAAAAGGCCAGGGTGGCCAGACAGAAGGAATAAATAGAAGAAGAGAGAGGACCTAGAAAAAAAGGAGAGGAGAACACTAGGGGCCAATCACACAGCCACACAATCAGCTACAGACTAAGAAGTAAAGAAGGGTTTAAAGAATACAGAAAGGTAAAAGTCCAGAGCAAAAGGTAGATGAGACATGATGAAGAGCTCAAATTTAGACTCTTGTTATGTTTGGCTTTCCACAGTCAGGGTGAATGCTGCTGAGAAATTTCCCACAGTTAGTGAAATGGTTAAAAATTGTTATGTGCTTAAATTAAATTTAAATTTACATGACTTCTAAAGAGTCTATTTGCTATCAGTCACCTTTGAAAACTGGAATAGAATTTAGCTAGCCCATGTGTCAGCAAATCTCCAATTGTCAGGATAAATAATTTTCAGTATCAAAACCAACATTTTTTGAGAAGCAAGAAGATAATAGTCAGGCTTTTGTGACCTTGATGCAGCTTCATTTACCTTTTTTCATGCTGTTATCCAGTTATTAGGACCCTTTTACTAATACTTTGAAAAATGAATGCAGAGTTCATAATCTCTAGTGTTCTAATTCAATTTGAGCCAATACAATTAAAAGCCTTGACTAACGATGAACTGTCCTTGTACATTTCCTCCTTCTGGACTTGAGAGGCTTTCTTGTACAGAAATCTTAAAAACCTCTTTTTAAAAAATGAGTTATTGATGTAACAGTAGCTTTCTCGTGTTTACAGTGTTTACCTTCATATTTGTAATAGAGTCTTAAGTTTACAAAAACCCATGGCATCTCTTAACCCATATTATCACCTTCGTGTCATATGTGGTCACTTATAATGTCATAGTAATAATACAGGTCTAATTGCTGTTGGTAAAAGTTTTATAGTATGTGTCAAATGATACCAAAGTATTTGTCCATTTTACTGAATTGTGTAAACTCTAGATAATTAAATGCTAGAATGGAAGATATGATCTAGTGGTTAATAGCACTGAGAAGCATAAAAATACCTGTAATCCCAAATCTCGATAGACACTACACAGAAAGGAAATTTTCAGAATCAATCCTAGTAAAATAGAAAATTGAGTTTGACCTCTCTCTCTCTCTCTCTCTCTCTCTCTCTCTCTCTCTCTCTCTCTCTCTCTCTCTGTGCATGTGCACATAATTGGGAGTCATTGTAAGAAACACCATCTACCTCCATTGAAATATAATCTTTCATTGACCTGTAGCTTGACAAGAGGAAACACTAGCTATCCAAAGATCCCAAGGATTTAACTGTTTCTTCTTCCTGAATCCCGAAGGTACAATAATGTTACATTATTATTGGCATTTTAAGGTGTACTGGGTGGACTGGACACAGTTTCTCATTCTTGGGAAGCAAGCACTGTACCAACTGAGCTATGTCTTCAGTCCTATATCTACATTTAAATATGATAAAAAAAAGAAATAATTCTTGATACTTTATATAAAATGTTATTTTGCTGTATATATATGTGTGTGTGTGATATATACATGTATATGTATATATATATATATCATTCACCATCATTCAAATACTACCAATTGCCTTTATTTTCTTATTTACATTTAAATGCTTCTAATTCAAAAGCTTTTATGTAATTACAAGTAAGGGTGGAATGTTTACACAAAATTACTTAGATGTCTTATTCACTGTAGAAAAATATGCTTAAGATGTTGCATAAATGCATGCAAATAAAGCATATGAAATAAATACAACTAAACCAAATGTTCAGTGAAATCAATAATTTCCTTTTTAAGGTTAGAGAAGAAAACATAAAATTACCTCATAGATTCCCTAATGTGCCAAGAACAATGTTCAATTGGTAAAAATCCTTGTTTGGAAGCATGGAAACTTGAGTCCAGATGGCAAACACATATGCAAATAGTAAGATTATTGTACGTACTTGGGACATCCCACATGAGGTTGGGGAAGGAAGTTTGTATTGCTCACTGGCCAGAAGACTTGTTGAAACATTAAATTTCAGATTCAGTTGAGAGATACTTTTCAAAAGAGGAACTAGAGAAGAGAATTACAAGAAATTCTGATGTTAACATCTTTCCCTATATGTGTTCCATTTGGAAGGATACCTACATGTGCACATATGCACACACCCATCCATTCCTACACACACAAACACCCCCCCACTCACACACATACTCATTGATTGAGGAATAAATCATTGATTGAGAAAAAAATTTCCCCATTGTTTATAAGAATAAATTTATTAAGATAAATTTTGTGATTTGATATTACTTTCTATTATTTAATTTTAAAGAAAATACATCAATAGATAAAAATTAAATTTTATAATGTCATGTAATATTAAACAAGCTTCAGAGCTATTACAGTTAAAGGTAACACATTCATTCAATGCTCTCTTTGTTAAAAATAGCATATTATGCTTGTAATTTTTTCTTTTTTATATTTGTAACATTTTTCCTTTTAGTTTATTTTTTTAAAAAAAATTTATTTTCTCATTTTACATGCCAAATCCAGTTCCCACCCCCCCTCCTTCTGCTCCCTCCACCTTTCCCACCCACTCCCATCCATTACTCAGAGAGGGAAAGGCTTCCTATGGGGAGTCAGCAAAGTCTAGCACATTGCTTTGAGGCAGGGCCAAGGCCCTCCCCACTATATTTAGGCTGAACAAGGTGACCCTCCAGAGGTAGTGGGTTCTAGAAATCCAGAACAAGCAGTAGAGATAAATTCTGGTTCCACTGCCAGTGGCCCTACAGTCTACCCCAGCCATACAACTGTCACCCTCATTCAGAGGGTTTATTTTGGTCCAATGCTGGCTCACTCACAGAGGTGAAGATAGTTCTTATTATTCTTGGTATCAAAGTTACAATGTATATAGCCTTTTAGGAAGAATTTACTCTTATTATAATCCAGACAAGGAATATAAAATTTTTGGTAAGTGTAGCATAAAAACTAATGTTGTTCCAATTTCCACTGCTTCAACATTTGTCTGAAGGGTCTTTATGACAGAAAAATCTACTTCTTTTTATCTATTTTATTTATTTATTTATTTATTTATTTATTTATTTATTTATTTAAGATTTCTGTCTCTTCCCCGCCACCGCCTCCCATTTCATTCCCCCTCCCCCAATCAAGTCCCCCTCTCTCCTCAGCCCAGATCAGGAGCAGAAGGAGAGAGAGCATGAGCAAGGAACTCAGGACCGCGAGGGGTGCACCCTCACACTGAGACAATGGGGATGTTCTATCGGGAACTCACCAAGGCCAGCTGGCCTGGGTCTGAAAAAGCCTGGGATAAAACCGGACTCGCTGAACATAGCAGACAATGAAGACTACTGAGAACTCATAAATCTACTTCTTATATTCCAAAGTTTGCAACAACTTCCTCAATTTCAATGTCACAATCATTCTTCAATGCGTGCTTGCTATTTTCCTGACTGGTGTGTTGGGGAAGGCTAGTGATTCAAGTCCATTCTTATTTCCAGCTATCCAGACCCATGTAACAAGAAGAAAAAATATATCTATTTTGATGTAAAATTTAATCAACCTTCTTTTTCAGTTCTATCTTTAAGTGAAATAAATGCTAAAAGTTAAAATAACATTTAAAAGACATTCCATCAGAGTGTGAAAATATACAGTTTTGAGTATTGTTGTCCAATTAATAGTATATTGTGAATGTTCACTTTTTAATGTGAATACGTAATTTTAGAAAATCATTATATTTACCCAATTCCCAATACTATTTTCCTCTTATTAAGTATACTTGAAGGAAACCAAAGGAGAGTCTCCTCTTACAAAGTACATATGCTTGTGAACGACTGTCTTCTAGAATTTGTTTCTGCTTAAAATTCAGTAAAAATATGACTTGAAAAAGATTTTTTTCTATTCTATTGAAAATGAACTAGAAAATTAGGCTAGAGGTAAAATGCATGAATTGTTTTATAGAAAATGAAAATTTAATGGCTATTATATATAACAAATGATTTTAAAATAATTATAACTTTTAATATATAATTAAAAGATTATATGTCTGTCTGAGATTAATTCTGAAAAAACTTTTATAGTATCTGCTAGTGGTTAGCTTGGCTTAGAACCTGAGCTGGTTACGGTTTTGTTTTTTTTCCAACTTGACCAAAGCTGCATTCATTTGTGAAAAACAATATCAGTTTAAAAAAAAAAAAAGTCCTCTGCCAGAGAGGGCTAAAGGGAAGTTAGTAGAGTATTTTTTTTTTATTACTGATTTCTGTGGGAAACACCACACACTGTTATCTGTTCTACCTATGAGCTGGTGGCACTGGTTGTATAGGCTGTGCTTCTTGGTTTTCTTTCTTATTTTTCTTATTTGTTTGTTTGTTTTCCTGTTTGATTTCTATTCACAGATAGATATAAGGAGTACGGAATGAAAGAATTGGAAGGTTGCAAAGATCTGGACGGAGGAAGAGAGAAAATCATTATTTGAATACATTGTATGAAATAAAATAAAATTCAGTACAAGAACACATAAAGGAAGAAGAACGTAAATAAAAGCTCCGCAGAGACACAGGGAATGGTGCTAGAGCTTCATATGAATATTCAAACTTATTCCATGTTTCTACTCCTAATAAACAAACATGTTGAGTAAACAATTAACAGTGAGACGTAAGGCAATAAGCAGCTCCTTGCTCCCTGGTTCTACGTAAGTTTTTATCTACAGATTCCTTCTTTAAGTTCCTGTCTTGTTTTCCATCATTGATGGACTTTGATTTTGACCTGCAAGACAAGTAAACAGTTTACATTTCAGTTTGCGTTTGGTCAGGGTGTTTTTCACAGTAAAATAAAGCAAACTAGACCAGAAGAGTACTTCAATGATAATACCATCGAATGTTAATAAATTTCAAATAGTACACCAATAAGAAACCATTTTCATATTCAAAATATATAAGTACATTTGTAGCTAATGCCATCCTAAACACTATTAATAGTTAAAATTAATAAAACTCATTATTAGGATAATGTTAAATTAATAACATGCAATTCTCTTATTATAGCTTTAAGTAATTTTATTGGTCAATAAAGGTAAACAAAATTATTGTTGAAGTACTTAAAGAATTTAGAGGAAAAAATATCAAAAAGAATATCAGAGAAAATATCAGAAAGAAACAGACATTTTATAGCTTCAAATCAAATTTAGTTGGTAAATCATATATATAGCATATAAATATATATATTATAAACAATATAGGAGAAATTAGAAAATTGAACACATTAATTAGACTGTGAAATAATATATATATTAGTTAACAAATAATGAATAATTTTAAATATTGTCAATATCTCAATTATTTTTTATTTCATGTGAGTATAAAATACTAAAATAAATGGAGGATAATGATGAATCATCTGCAAAACCCAGATATATTATATAAATCTCTATATTAATCATATCATCATTCAATTAAGAAAAAACATTATTGTTTAAGGCTTTTTTTTTCAAATAAAATTCATAGTTCATAAGCTATGAACTGCTCTTTTAAACAAAGAAGATATCTTTTCTCAAAAGTCAGAATGAGTAAAACGACTAAAGGCTTTGATTTGACACACCATATCGGTCATGGCCTGCAAAGTTATGACTGACAGCCTGCTTCAGGCCCCTGAGACAAAGCTTTGGAAGACGGGTAGTGTCCAAAAGCAGAGTTCAAGGAAAAGGTCTGGAACAGAGCAAGACTAATACCTCAGAGGGGAACAAAAGCTGCCAAGGTCAAATTAAAATCAATCCATCAGTTTATAGGCAACTTGTGTGGCAAACACAGTCCATAGTCCTGTGATTCTGTTCCACACAGTCAGGTTGAAATATTTTCATAAATTTTACACAAAGAGTAATCCATATGAGAGTGGCACACAAGCTGTCAATCCATTTCATGTCTGAATTGCTCTCTCTCTCTCTCTCTCTCTCTCTCTCTCTCTCTCTCTCTCTCTCTCTCTCTCTCTCTCTCTCTTCCTACATATTGGATTATTTTTTGTATAATGAAGTTGAAACTCCCATACAAAAATCAGCAAGGACCTTTCTAGAAATTTTTTTCTATACTTTCTCATATATGAGACATGCCAATAATGTTTTTCTTTTCAAAACTACATTCTTTTCAACACCTTCCTAAGTGTACCTCACTTCTCTAGTTCACTGAGCTCCTATTTTCTCATATTCTTTTGGTTGTCTGGATTAAAAATGATAAACGTTCGTTTTTTTAAGCAGTGACTTAGACACAATAACTTACTCAACAGAAAGTTAGGCAACATTGTTTTTGCAACTAATAGAGTTTTCTAGCAAGTCTTCGAACAAATTAAAGTATCCACGCTGTATTTTCAACAATGATTTTATGAAAAACCCTATCATATTTGACAAGATTTCTTATTGAATCATTAAAAATATTTAAAGCTTCTAGTGTTTCAAGAATCCTGAATAAGCTTCAAACCATGAAGTTAATTTCTGGAAAAATTAAGCAAGTTATATTCCATATTTTGCTAAAAAGGCATTTTGTATCTACACTTTACTCCTCTAATAATATTTTTGTAAGTTCACATTACCTAATTTTATCTATTCACAAAATGAGAAATAGCTTCCACTTACTCACTTCACAGGATATTGTGAAAATTAATGAGGTAATATGTACAAAGCACCAGACAACTTTAAATAGTGCCATTAAATGAGGATTTTATCTCTGTAGGTATCTCCCTTTTTCTCTAAATGTCTTACAACATCAAAATAGAAAGAGATAATGGATAGATAAGTAGATAGGCAGACAAACAAGGAGAAGAAAGTGACAAGGGGAGAGAATAAAATAAATGACAATATAAATAAATAGCTCCTAATTTTAGTGGAATTATTTCAAGATTCTAAACATACATACTTTTTAAGCATTTTCAAGCTTAAAATATTTGAAGCATCCTGCTTTTGCTTTGGCATTAGCAGATTAACTTAAGAAAATACAGGTTGATCTTGATAAGTAAAATAGTTTATTATTCTCATCTGCCACTTCATAATGCAGCTTCTCAGTAAAAAATGTCACCAAACCCTAAAATTTTCAGTATACATCATCAAAAAGTTCTGTCTTAATTCAATGTACATTTTCTCTTCTTAGTGATGTTGAATATTTTGACATTACAGAATTCTTTCTCTGCTTATAAATATGAAATTACAGAATTCTTTCTCTGCTTATAAATATGAAAATGTGCAATAATATAT
>NW_026067949.1:19117103-19138739 GCF_014885135.2 Alexandromys fortis
GTTTATTAACGAGCATCATTCATGATGAGACCAACTATGTGTCGTGGCTTCTCTTCATAAGATGTCTGATCCCTCACTATGATCTTAAGCTACATTTTTCTGGGTCTAGGCATGGTAGAAAAATGCTGCAATAATAGAAACATTGTTGGGATTGTACAGTTGTAGGATGCTTAAATTGAAATGATCCAGATCAATGGAATGATAAATATAACCTTAAATTTAAACTTTTGAATTTATACATATATTTATATATACATTTAAATGAGTCTTTATGTAGACTTTATGGGAACATTTGATACCTTAATATTGAGAAACAATTCAATCCTACGCCTCATAATCCTGGAACTTTATTTAAAAAAAAGAGAATTGTGACCTGTAAGAGGTTTGAACAGGAAGAACTAATATTGAATCAAGTCATTTTATTTTTGCCCAAATTTTCATGTCATCCATAGTATGGGTTGTGTGAGTTCTCTACTACATAATCATATACTGAATGCATATTAGTAAGTTGGTTAAAATTAATGAAAGCACTAAGAGAATTTCATGGACATGAAAATTCATAAGGGCATTATTACAACAATTATGGACTTAAAATTCATTCTTTTAATTATTGACATCATTTATGTGTCATATTTTTGCATTCAATTATTTGTAAGGTTTATACATGTGAGTATGAGAATATATGCTTGTCTATTTTGCTTTTTGTCAATTTTTTTAGTTTTGAAGATCAGTTATTGCTGGAGAGCACTTATCCACATATGTGCATTTGTGAGTTTATTGAAGATTATATTTTAAGAATTCAATGAATAGGAAATACCATGTGTTCTGAATATGTTTACCCTTATCCCAGCTCCTCCCAGACTGCCCACCTCCTTTCCCTCCCAAATCTACATTCTTTCTTCCTCTCTTTCATCAGAAGACAAAGCGACATATAAAAAAATAATATAAAATAGAAACAAACCAAACAAGAATAAAACTAACAAAGAACATATAAAAGGAGTCAAAAAATCTCACAAGGAACACATGTAAGCATTAGTAACAAGCACAGATATCCCATTAAAAACACAAAATTGGAAATAGTAATATATAAGCAAAAGACCTGTTAGTTACAAACAAGATAAAAGAAAGACAAGGCATATCACACACACACACACACACACACACACACACACACACACACAGAGAGAGAGAGAGAGAGAGAGAGAGAGAGAGAGAGAGAGAGAGAGAGAGAGAGAGAAAACTAAAAAGAAAAGAAAACACTCCAGAAAACATTAGCCATTAGGCTTGACCTCAAGTGGTTTGTATATTATAACGGTGTTATAAGTAGAAAATGAATAAAAGTTTGTGAAATTTTTAAAATCTTAGCACAGAATTAGGAAAGGAAAAATATTTTTGAAATAAAAATGTTTTCTTTTATTTAATATAGGGTGATACATACAATTTTGCTATTTTAAATTATATTTCATTTATATCCCATATAATTTATACTTTAATCTCACTGAATTGCTACTTTTTGTTTTATTTCTGAAACTGTTAACATAGTTGGCTATCAATAGAAGAAATCTACTTGAAAAATCCAAATTACAGGAGTGTTTATATAGCCACTTACTGAAGTAATTTCATGAACAACTACAAAGGACTGTTTATGAATCAAACCATTGCAATGGCCTTCTAGAAATTTTGCATTGTAAGTGAATATCCCTAGAACCTGGGCAATGATTATGATATATGTGAAAGCAACAAAATATAAGCACACTTTTGTTTTTTTTTCTCCTCTAACATCATTTTTTTATTAAATATTTGTTTAGTTAATACAATGCACCCCAATCACACTTGTTTTTTTTTCTTTCCTCCTAGCTCTATCCTCCAACCCTAGCACTCTCCCATCTGCCACCACCCACCACCAAAAAAGAAAATAAAAGAAAAAAAATATAAAAGACAAAGAACAAACACTAACTCAGTTACTGTTGCTCTTATATTTACTGGATCCTGGTCAAACTCCCAGTAGCCAGCTCCTTTAAAAAAGAAAAAAAAATACAACTCCCCTGCCCGTCAGAAGCCATCAACTGTGAAGAGAGACATTTCAACATCTTTATCACAATGTTTCAGGACTCTTCTTCAATGCTCTCATGTTTCATGTTTATCTTTTGATGGGCAGAAGGAGGGAAGAGGTTGGCACAGAAGACAATTTTTCACATCCTCAGTTTTTAGTTTGCAGTCTGCCACACCACTACAACAGATGCCTCTATGCCCATAACAACCAGCAATAGCACAGACTATGTCCACAATCTGATTTCTGGTGACCACACAGATTGCAGACCTCAATTCGGTTTCCTGGCAGCAGTGTGGATCATGGAAATCTTTCCAGGAAACTTAACGTTCATTACCTGAGTATTAGAGGACCAGGAAGGACAATTTGTGAATAGCCTGTATTTGTCAAAGTACAGTGCTGGGCAGGACAGAGCAACTGCAATAGGAATCTGTGTGGGTTATGTAACCCATGTGTGAAAGGGAGAACTGGATATTCTGTGGAAGAAATGGTGGCAGCCATTTTCTTATGGAGACTAAACAGGGGATTATATTTTCTGTTCCAACCCATCTCCATTGCCCTCAATGTATCAATAAGAATATAAGACAGTGATGGGTTTAAAACAGGTTAGCAGTTTGCTCAGATAGAAGTTGTTACTTAATGACATTATTATTATTATTATTATGCTTATATTGTCCACACCAGAATAGTTCACTGGCTTAAGTCTAAGCTTAATGTTAGAATAAATCAATATTTAAAGGTAGGAAAAAATGAAAACATAAGATAAATGATTATAAATAGACTTTCACCTTCAAACAGAGGAGTTTTATGATTGCTGAAATTAGATGGGATCTAAACTTTGGCAATGTGTGTTTGGAAGGACATAGATTTCGGAGAAATGGGCTAGTGTGTATTGATTTCTTTTGGATTTTCTCAGGATTCCAGATTCAGATTGGTTGAGAACTCTGTTCCACTTTTTGCTAAACTCGATCCAATGAAGGTTGAGCTGTAATTTTATCTGATGCTCAGCTTCCTTTTCTATACCCCATCAGACTTGCATGTAATCATGTCACTGGTGTGGGTAAGAATGACACACTTATTTGCACATTAGCCACTAGAAACCACCTCAGTCCATAACTACATTATCCTCTTGGAACATGGCAGCATAATAGTTTAAAGACAAATATTTCTCATACTCAAGGGATATAATTATAAAATTATAAACCAGTACTCTTAGAGTGGTTACAATAGAAACAATTGTTCTTCCCTATCATCAGCAATTCTAATTACCTGCCAAATGACACTTTCTAATATTTCTATAGAGGGTAAGACTGACCCATCTAAGTTGGATGTGGGGTGAGGCAATGACATTCCATTCAAAATACTCTTTCAAAGGAATACAATATTAGAATTGTATCTAAAACCTCTATGGTAGAAAAAAAACTTGACAAGAATAAAATGAGATCAACATAATCTGTCATTAGTACTCCAAAATTATTCTTTTTTTTATTTATTAAAGATTTCTGACTCTTCCCCACCACCACCTCCCATTTCCCTCCCCCTCCCCCAATCAAGTCCCCCTCCCTTGGTTAGCCCAAAGAGCAATCAAGTTTCCCTGCCCTGTGGGAAGTCCAAGGACCACCCACCTCCATTCAAGTCTAGTAAGGTGAGCATCCAAACTGCTTAGGCTCCCACCAAGCCAATACGTGCAGTAGGATCAAAAACCCATTGCCATTACAAACTGCCCTTGATCACTAACAAGCCACTTCATTCATTCTATTCAAAGGACAATACATGGCTAATCTTCAGCTTCCATGACTTCTGCTCTACTTAGTTTCTGCTCTGTTTCTTCTTTGCTGTTGTTTGTTTGGAAAACAGAGAAAAATATATTCAATGTGGCCACAACATTCTAGAAAGAGAGTTTTTTACTTTTTGTGTTTACAGCACAACTCCTGTGTAGTTGAACCAAGTTTATGGATGCTGGGCCCATTCAACTATTTCTGTGGTATGTTCTAGAATCAGCATTGTGGATCTAGACTGTTCCATCAGTAACTAAAAGGCTGACCCTCTACCACTTCTGAGAATTTGACACTCCATGGGATCAAGTGCTTTTACTAAGAAGCAAGTGATGAAAAATCTCCTATTAGTATATTTCCCTTCCTATCCCCAAAATTTCTTCCAGAGGACATTAGACTGCAGTGCTGTCATAGATATAACCTGCCAAACATGATGCCTTACTCTTTTATTTGAAGTAAAGGCCACCTTATAAAGGAAGTTCATTTTCCCTGGTTATTTTCATGAAGCATGATAGAATAAACTTAGTTATTATTCACTGTGTCTCAGGCTGTGTTTCCTAATAAATCTTAGCTAAGATATTCAGTCACAGCAAACTCAAAGTCTTTGAGGTCATATTTCTTCCAGTACTGAAACAAATTCATCAATGTTTCCCTATAAAGGAGAACTTTAATAATATTAATTATATTTATTTCTATACAAGCAGAGCAAAGAACAAAGAGATAGTCAGAGACTAACTCAACTTGTCTTCTCAAATTGTCTTAGGGGAGAAAGCTCTGTATAATCAGGTGACAGTAGTAGGCATCTCAGACATGCAGGTCCTTATTCTGGATTTTCTCTTTGACTTAGGGAGGAGTGTAAGCTTTTATAGCTATGTTAGTTTAGTAATAACATGATCTTCTATTAAAAACAAATCATATCACATGTTATTATTTGCCTGTCAGACAAAATATCCATTTCAAATTGGCATATGATAAAGTGGCTCTCAAAGAGCTCATAATTAATAAAAGCATAGTTGAGAAACTATGTCTAGATAGTAGTGTAAAACAGGTGCTCTAAACCAAGAGCCTAAAGCTGGGGAACTTAATAATAAGATAATGTTATTCTTAAAATAGCAAGGAATTGAGAAAATGTGTTTTGCAGTATATGCTGTTTGCTCAAGGCATTCACTTTCCACATATGAGATTCATTTATTTTTAATAGTCACTAGGTGGTGATTTAGGGGCCAAAAGGCACAGTGTCTAGCTATTAGTGTAGCTTTATGATCTATTAAATTTGTTCTTCATAATGTAATGCAGAATTATCTGGGGAAATTAGCAACATGGGCCTTAAAAAAATCTGGTTTTGTAAGGTTGACTGAATATACAATCCAAATGCAGATAACGTGGTATTCATTAAATGCCATTTGACTAACACTCATAATTAAAACTGTCCCACATCTTCCCTTAAATTCTTCCCTTCACAGCATTTGAGCATTTTCTTTTGATCAGTAAGAACACTGTAGCATAGCTATAGAAAATGTTTGTCTCATTAAAATTTAGCCTACTGCAAGTTTAGAGGATTCTAAGTGTATGTATAATTTTATTTCCACTGGGTGATTTTTCTAATGTGTATCAGCCATTCTCTCTAATGGAAAGTGCAATAGTAAGGTACTTTAAATAGGCATTAATTCTCAGAATACATCTGCAAGTTAGGTAAGCAACATGAAGCGGAGAGCCATAACAAGCATTATCCATATTCATCCACCTTCACAGCTGCAAAGCCAGAAATTGCACATCATGAACAAAGGACATTTTCAGAAGGAATAGCAGATGCATTTGGCATATTTCCTTTCGGATTATGGTTAGAATATTAAGCTAAAAAGAGCATAACCCAAAATGTATTTTTGAATGTGAAACAATAAGTTAAAATAAAGGAACCCCAAGCCATGCAAAAAGCTTGTTATATAAGAAAAGAGTCAGGATAACATGAAGCTCTTTAACTAGAGGAAGGCTCTCAGACACCAATAGATAAAATTATTTATCATCTTTAAATATTTCTTTTGAAAAGTGTATTTTTTTTCTTCAGAAATTGATGTTTCAACTTCTTTTTGCTGAATGAGCAAATTGAGATATCTCAGTAATTCACTTGGATGGACATATAGAAAGAAATGAAAACAGAAATGTAAACAACAAAAATGATTTTATGTGATTGTTATTTTTTTGGCAAGGAAAGAAATCCTGTGCATAAACAGATCACAGAGCAGCACAGTATTAATTCATTGGCTTGTCTAAAAGGATGTGCAGTTACTGAGTAACTGGGGGATAGCTGTTTAATCTTGTCTTTGTCATGTCCTGGAGCACAGCTCATGTTAATTCGTGGAATTTTACATATGGGATACTAGATGTGATTATCTATCAGGTTATGTCAAAGAAAATTTACAGTATTGAAATTTCTATATTTTGCAATAAAAAACTTTGAATTTTCTAATATCATTTAAAATGAATCACACATTAAAATCACATGAAAATGCAAATGTATCAAGTCTTAAAAATTAAAGTCCGTATATTTCTGTAATCTTATGTGTATTTGCAAATATCTACTTTGTTCATTTCAGATCATTTTTTAACTTTTATTATGAAAGGATTAAAAGAAAATCTCATCAAATATATCTAAAGTGATTGTTTTAGTATATAGGTTGGAATCATCATATTCCAAGATCATGTGATTGAAATATCACACATCTTAGAAGACAATTAGTATAAATTCCAAAGTCAGGCATATGCTGCAGATGTACAAGTTGTGAGTTGCCTATAACAATATATCACTCTTCTTATTATCTTTGATAGCTAATGAAAACATTAATTAAAATGTGTTTAGTTCTTATTCATTTTGGAGATAATTCAATATATTGTATTATACAGAGAATGACTCTTATTTATCTAAACTAAGTAAAAATATATACATTGATTCTTAGATGTATTAAAACATGATTGGTCATGGTAAAGAAGCCATCAAACCTGAAGTGCATCACTAAATTCTCATTTAAAGTGTGAAGTTAGTAACCTAGATGGAATTTGATTACAGATATTGCATCAAGTGGAAAGGTTGCTACGAGGCTACTGGAGGCTGCAATGCCTTTTCCAAGATTATAAGATGAGAAATAAAGTCTTTTGTAATGAAATGACTTATTTTAATCTATGTGGAGTACTTCTGACCTGATATTTACAAAAGGGGTTAGTGAGCCTGATAGAGGTGAGTCAATCTTTGTTTTACTAAAGGGTGAACAGACATATGTTTACTAAGTTTTCTGTCCTGCCTGGTTCCCACTTAAGTCTCAAAGAAATAACACAGAGGTCTACATTAGTTATAAACTGATTGGCCCATTAGCTCAGGCTTCTTATTAACTCTTATAACTAATATTAGCCCATTATTCTTATTTGTGTTAACCATGTGGCTCCATACCTTATTCAGCGGGGCAGTGACATCTTGCTTTTTCTTTGGCTGGGACAGGACTGCAGTAACAGCTTTTCTCTTCCCAGAATTCTCCTGTTCTCATTGACCTGCCTCTACTTCCTGTCTGGTTGTCCCACCTATCCTTCTGGCCTGCCTACTGGCCAATCAGTGTTTATTTAAAATATAATTGACAGAATACAGACCATTGTCCCACATCAGACCTGAACCCAGATCCTGAAGAGGCAGACAGTGAAGATGGCTCAAGGTTCATTACTAATAAGAGAGTGAGCCTGGGTATAAATTAGAGGTTTTATTATTATTATTATTTTTCAATTTCAAACACTAAGATGCCAAAATCAAGTCAGACATTATTTATTTTAAATATTTATAATTTTGGCTTTTCCTTAGCATTCTTTATTTGCCTACTGGGGAAGAGTAAACACCTCTGTCTATTTACTCAAAGTTCTTTTTAAAGTTAACTTCAGAACCCTGTTTATGTGAACCCAACTCAGTCCTTCCAAATCAGCAGAATTCCATCACTGTAAAAATTACATTACTCCCTCTGCAACCTTTATCTGGAATAATTTTCTGTTACTTATTGAATTTCAGATTTGTCTAATAATGTATAAGGTCAATTTTCTTGTTTGTTTTGTTTTTTTAGAGAAAAGTTTCCTCTGTAGCTTTGGAGACTGTCCTAGAACTCTCTCTTGTAGACCATGCTAGCCTGAAACTCATAGAGCTCAGCCTGCCAATTCCTCCCTGAGGACTGGGATTAAAGGCCTGCACTTACTATTACCCTTGTCAAGGTCACTTTTTAAATACTTGAGGGTGACACTCCAAAGGAAGTGCCAGTTCACAAAGTGTATCAATCACTAGATTTTTAGGGTGAAAAATGAATATCTCTGCTGCACAGCTATATTACTTACAGAAACTATGTGGACAGCTGGAATGCATGGTGAAGCACTCATGAAAAAGGCAGAAGTCTCTTGTCCACTAAATTGCCCTTTCCCCAAATCTTTCAGTGTGGTGATAGCATACTGATTGGAAAATTTGTGTCAGAAAGAGTATAGCAGAATACAGAAAATCCCCCTCACCTGGGCACCCAGATTCCTGGCCTATCAGCCATATCAAAATCTGACTTCCCAATATGAGGGAAAATGAATTTTAATATTTCCTAATAAGCCCAGCAAAAGGAGGCCTGTTTAAAATTTAGCAATGCAACCAGCTATCTTTTAATATATTTATATGAGAAATTTGAATATTTGTAATTTAGGAATATCTCTGCTACAGGATCAAAAATACAATCCCCTCAGGCTTCCAATGAGAGAAAATAAACAGTAGCAGGATGTTGCCTATGATTTTTTTATAGAGAATAATTTTACTTTTGCTATTCTTAACATTATATTTTCAATTTATGCTACAGTTAAGTCTCCATTGTCACCTATAGTTTGGAAATAATTCAAAGACAAATACCTAATAAAAGTTGGAAAAAACAGTTAATGTATCTGTTACCTAATATTATGAAGTAGGAAATAACAAGAACACTATATTTATGGTTCTGATGCATTTTAATATTAATACTTTAGCTTTTTTCTTGCTTTTCATAAAAATCATAAGTTGAGGGGCTGTAGGTCTGGGCAGTGGATAGGTGTATTAGGAGGCTACTTGCTGACCATATTTCTATCTATGTATACAGATTTCATACAAATTCCTTTGATTTGTTCTGAGTGAAAGGAATGGAGGAGAGGCAAAATATTGACAATCATCATGAATCTTTTCATTGTCTAAATGGCATTTCCATGTCATTTTATTCCCACAATATAGAAAGCTCATAACTATCATTGAGGCAGGTAATGCCATGGTTTTATGGTTCCAAAACCACGACACTGGGAGTTAATTAAATGGTAAGGGTCACACACTGAGTAATTCATGGGTCTTGAATTTAAACTCAAGCAAAAAAAAAGGAAAAAAAAGAAAAAATGAAAAACCTCCATATAATAATATGAACTGTCAAGAATGCTGACTAAGGAAAAACATCTAAAAATACCTTGAAGGAAACCTCTCTTTTCTTTCTTTCTTTTTTTCCTTTCTTCCTTCCTTCCTTCCTTCCTTCCTTCCTTCCTTCCTTCCTTCCTTTTTATTTTTATTTATTTATTTTTTGTTTTTGTTTTGAGATAGGGTTTCTCTGTATAGTTTTGGAGACTGTCTTGAAACTCACTCTGTACACCAGGATTGTCTCAAATGCATAGGGATCTACCTTCTCTGCATCCTGAGTGCTGGGATTAAAGACATGCACCATCACTGCCCAGCTGAAGAAAACGTTCACGAGTGTACCTGGGCATTCTTCATTACTGATGAGTGGATGGCCAAACAAATTATTTCTCAGGCAACTCTGAAACAAGAAATGAGATATTGGAGGTGGATGAATAGAAAAGAGGCAGAGCATAATTGTACCACTCAGCAAAAGAGACTAAAGGGACTTTTGCTCCAGTGGGAAACACTTCCATATGGACTCTCTTACAGGTTGCTCTTAATTCCTGTGAATCGAGGAGCTACAATTATAAGTGATTATGAACAGTATCATTATCCCTAGTCCTTTGCAAAAGACCACTTACCACTGAGCCATCTCTGCAGCTCCAATTTAATGATTTGTTATAATAATTACAGAAACATAATTCTGGGCAGGCTCATGACCTAATTTCCAGAATTATTTAATGTAGTAGGAAGATGCACCAAGAATGGTGGAGGCACTCTCCCGTAGACGAAGTCTATGATGGAATAAAATAAATAACAAACTAAGTGCTAGCATTCAGCAATCATGTTTTCTACCACACGTATAAGGGGACTAGCCACTACATGTTTCTGCTACCATTATTTCATCACAAAAAGGGATTGTATGTTGGAGGAAAGAGTCGCTTGTTGGTTCCCAGCTACTCAGCCCCAAAATAATCACACAGGAACTATATTATTTAAATCGCTGCTTGATCCATTAGCTCTAGCTTTTTTTTTTTTTTTTTTTTTTTTTTTTTTTTGGCTCGCTCTTACGTCTTAATTTAAATCATCTCCATTAACCTGTGAAACACCACAAGGTCATGACCAAGCAGCAAAACTTTAATACTCTGTCGCCAGATGCAGCTCCATGGCTTCTCTCTGACTCTGCCCTTCTTCTTCCCAGCATTCAGCTTAGTTTTTCCCACCTAGTTCTGTTCTACCTTTGCCATAGGCTCAAAGCAGTTCTTTATTCATTAATCAATAAAAACAACACATAGATAGAAGGACTTTCCACACCAATTGTATCCATAATTTCTGAACTCAAACAGATTTTTTTTCTATTTTATTGTCACAGAGAAGTGACAAATAACTAATGTATGATCTTTCAGATAAGGCAGGATAATTTTTGGATAAACAACTTTTACTTATTGAGAATAATGTTTAGCATATACAATTTGTTACAGAAAAAAAACAGATAATATTAATTTGGTGAATTTTTTTCTCCTTATAATCTTGTGACTCTGTGTCTCTGTAGCTTTTGTCTACATAGATAGTATTTTAACAAAAACAAAACCTAAGAACACAAGTCTCAAACAAAAGTATGTATAAAGTTTTATACAAGCCAATTATTTTACTAATTTTTAGTTTTGCAATAAATATAAAAGGATGTATCCTAATATTTCTTACTGTAAATCCTTGCAAACTATAAATAGTCAAAGTCTTAAAATATTTGGTTAGCTATTTAGTAATACAATAAAAATAGCTATTGTCAGAAATCAATTATATGTAATCAAATTTATTATAACCAAATTTCAAATATACAATATAAAATTTGTAAGCGCAGCACGTTTTCCCAGTAAATAATTTATAGATGTTGGAAAAATGACATCATACACAAAACATTTTAGTTACAAAATACAGGTTCTCTGGAGTCCAATTGAGTGAATAGGGGTTAAATACATGAATTGCAAGTGTAGGAAAAGACACTCAAAATCACCAATCATCAGAGCAGCAGTAATGATGTAGAAGGTGATGTATGCTGTAAATATGTTTTATTGCCATTGGTTAATAAAGAAGCTGCTTTTGGATAATGGCTTAACAGAGTAAAGCCAGGATGAAAAAGATATATAGAGAGAATAGGTAGAGTCAGGGAGCCATGTAGCCCAACTGGAGACAGATGCTGGATGTAACTTTACCCGGTGAGCCACAGCCACGTAGAGATACACAGGTTATTAGAAATTGGTTAATTTAAGATATAAGAGTAGCTAAAAATATGCTTAAGTAATTGACAAAGCAGTGATTTAGTGAATATAGTTTCTGAGGGATTGTTTCGTGTCTGAGCAGCTGGGAACAAACAAGCAGCCTCCCCCAACACAGTGATGAAAACAAATAGTCACAGACACATGAGTGTGGCTACTAACACAAAACCAAAATAACAAGTGTTGGCCAAGATAAGGAGGAACTCGGATCTCTATATACTCTTAGGAGGTTTGTATAGCAGTGTGTTGGCTATAAAGAACTGTGAAGGCTTCTCAAAACACTAAAGGAACCATTGCCATCTGATTTCAGCTGATACAAAAGTGAAAATAGGACTGTCAAAGAGTAGCTTGTCCAAATCCCAATGAGATGGATACAATTAGATTACGTACAGTTGAATGACTTGATAAAAAAAAGTGTAGCATATACTAAATATAGATGATGACTAGGTCACAAAAATGAAAAAAATCTTGTCATGTAACACATATAAGTAGATCTTCATATTGTTATCCTAAGTGATATAAGGCAATTACAAACCCTAAAAACTGCAAAATTCTTTTACATGAGGCACATAGACAGGTGATTCATAAACACAAAATAATTTGTTATTCAGATTATAGGAAGTAGATAAAATGGGGTGAATATTCACTGCATGCAAAAATCAGTTTGAAAATATGAAAAAGTTATTCAAATAAGTTTATTTTAGAATAATGAAAATATGACTAATATTATAAATTGTATAATAAGGAAAATGGCTGTGAGAATGCCCCTTTACCTGCCGTGAAAGCATAAGGAGATGAGTTTGAATGCCAAAAACACACACGAAAGACAAATATATAGCTTAAATGTCTCTAATCCTGTTTTTTTTTTTTTTTTTTTTTTTTTTCTACACAGAGGCAGGAGAATCCCAGGAAGCTTACAAGCCAGCTAACCTGAGAAGTGCGGTGGAAACACAAGATCTCTGCCTCAAATAAGAGAGAAAGTGAGAACTAGCTGGGTGATGATGTCACATGCCTTTAATCCCAGCACTCAGGAGGCAGAGGCAGGCGGATCTCTGTGAGTTCCAGGCCAGCCTGGTCTACAAGTGCTAGTTCCAGGACAGGCTCCAAAGTTACAGAGAAAACCTGTCTCAAAAAACAAAAACAAAACCAAACCAAAACAAAACAAAAACCAAGAAAAAAAAAAACAGAAGATGAGAACTTACACCCAAAGCTATCCTCTGACCTTGATATCTATGTCTCAGTGTAGAAATGTACATACATTAACCATGCTACCACATAGTGTAACACATATACACATATGTGTGCATACTCACAAGCACAAAGAATAGTAAATGTTATATTAATATTCTTAACATATATGTATATGATGCATTTATTCATGAGTAGAGATATATTTCAATATATATTAAAATTGTAATAAATAAGTTTCACTGAGATGTTAGGTCTCCCAACTCTATCTTTTCACAATTGTATAATAGAGTCTGTAATAAATAGACAAGTCATTATTTTTTTAAGTTTTGTTACATCGATGACATATGAAAGATACTTTTCTCAATGCCTGTGAAATAATATTTTTAAAAAACAGTGAGAAATAGTGGTAAGAAGCATAATAAAAGGTAATTTGATGAATTACAGTGGAAATAAAGAATTAAATGACAAATATGTTTTCAATAAGTTGCTTTGTGATTTTGTGTGTTATTTTGTTTCTGGAAAAAATAATGTCTCAGAAAATCCATGGAGTATTTTTTCATTTATTAATCATATCCTACTGCAGAAATGAGATGTGTAATTCTACTATGAATCATTCTGGTGCAAGATACCTTGACCAGCATCATTTTTTTCACTACATTAAAGCACCTTTTGAAATTAACATTGTGCCAGTGGTAGTTGGAATAATCAGAGCAAACTGCCATTGCTATGTATGACAGATCTTTATTTAATCAATTATGGTAATTGCCTAATTAAACCAAGCATGATATTAAAACCAGAATGTATTAGCAAGTTGAAGGTACCATTAGCTGAAAAATAAAAGAAAGAAATAGGTTAAAAACTCAAAATATTTACTTATATAATTTGGTCATCATCTTACCTGCTGTTTTTATCTTCAATTTTTTTTTATTTCCCTCATTATATCCCCATCAGGAAGCATAGCATGCTTGAGTGAGTTATTCTATTAAAATTTAAAGTAACAAATTTTCAAGCCTTTCTATATGTGTTGCTATTCCTCATTTTAGATTCTAGGATTGAGTGAACTAGAAATAGTGGCTGCTGTCATTGTGTTTGTGCCTATGTGTGTCTGGTTATGTCTGCCTGCATCTCTCTCTCTCTCTCTCTCTCTCTCTCTCTCTCTCTCTCTCTCTCTCTCTTTCTGTCTCTCTCTCTTTGTCTCTTCCTTTCTGTGTATATGTGGATGCTGTATGACTCTGGGTGGGTTGTTTGTGTGTATAGTGCCTTTGTGTATGTGTGTGAAAGAAAAAGAGTGTAGGTGATACAAATTATTCAATATATATGGTTTTAATTATTATACAATTGATATGATGAAAATAAGTTATGAATTAATTTATATTTGTTTAAATATTTGGGAAATGATTAGGAAAGCTATTCAGGGGTGGACCCCGGTTTTTTGGGAGTCATCTTCATTTTTATGTTCACTTCATTTTTCAGACCATTTGAGATGCTAATTATAAATTGCTCTAGATTGTGCTGATGACCCAGGGAGTGACACCGTTGAAAAATCTCACCATCTGAATGACCTCTTCTGTAATGAGCATAGCTTACTAAGTAAGTCTGAAGGAATAGAGTAATGTACAGCCTGACTGTCTATGAATCTGGAGTTAGTGTTTGTTTATACAGGTGAAAACTTTAAATAGTTGTAAAATATTTAAATATGTTTTTAAAAATAATAAACATATATATATATAACCATTCATGAAACTATGTGTATACATACACCACACACACACACACACATTTTCACTATCAGTATACTGTAACCATGTTCAGAAAATCCAATACTTTGAAAACACCAAAGACAATTAAAGCTATCATTCATAATTTTATAATTTCAGATCAAATGGGGTAAAGTAGTAAAATGAAAACTTATGAATCACACTATACCAACCACAGCTGAGTCTGTTATTAATTTGATGATTAATATTTCGGTTTGCTCTGTCTCAGCTTACTCACTAAATTGCTGTTTATTTGTATATTTCCTGCAATAGGACTGAGATTTGTATCTGTCCCTAGATATGACTTATTGATATGAACTGATAAGCAAATTGAATTGGGAAAAAAAATTTTTTTTATTAAACAAAGCGTTTCTCTCTGAAATAAGCTTTTGATATGTTTATCTGGCTCCCTGTCTCCTCACTAGGTATCTTTTACCCACAGAAGATACTGGCTTTTCATCTAACCTCCCTGATAGCCGAAGCAATGGTCTAATGTGTTTCTGCTTTTCAACATGAGAAGGAACCTTTCAAAACCAACAAAAGGTGAGCAGATGTCCAATAAGTCCTTCAGAACTTGGGGCTTGGGAAAAAAAAAAGAACCCTCTTCTCTCCATCTTTCCATCAATTTAATATAGAGAACAAAGAACAGAGCAAGCAGCTCATGGCGCTGTCATCTCTCTCCAGCTCAGTGAAGGCACACATTTTCCAGCTTTCCTGGCTGTGCATTAATGAGGGAATTGTCAAAGGGAAAGAAAAAGTGAGTTCATGGTTCTCAGTTCCATATGTCAATTCTTCAGCTACCGGCCCACTTCATTATGGCTTCTTGGAAATCTGTGCTAGTCATTAGTAAATGGTAATTTGGAGAGCATTATGATTCTACTGCAAAATCCTACTGACCCTCCCCAGCAACATTCATTAATATTTTGGGCGAGGAATTGCCCATCTGATATTGTCCTACAGCGTTCCCTCTCCTCGATAGACTTATGTTGGCCACAAGCCATCTCTAATTATTTCTCATTACTTTCCCTCTTCTTTCAGTATGTTCTTACTGTGTGGAGTTTTGCCAATTGCTGACAAAAGCCAAATGGAAAAGAAAGAGGAAGCCACTCTGATGAGTAATCTGCTTCCACAGCACGGTGGTACCACTCTAAGCTCCACTGGAGTCTGCTTATTGCCAAAGATTCTACCTGCTGCTTGAGATGTTTAACATATGAAACCAATGTTGAGGCCATTTTCGTTTGCTAACACCCAAGCCTTGCATGATCCCCAAAGAGACAGCAACAAGAAAGAAATACACCAGTTTACTTAAGTGTATTTATAAAGAAAGGCTTTTTCCATAGGTTCTAAGCTCTGTGATGTCTATCATGTTATGAAAATAAAACCCATTGTTCATTTTTCAGTAGTTTGGATTGTAAAAATTAAAATATAACAACATAATTTCCCAAACTTTGTTCTTTTCTCCAACCCCTTTCATGTACCTCACTACTCATTATCAAATTCAGAGCTACTTTTTGAATTATTGTAATATATATATGATATACACTATATATATATATGTTAAGTACATATTCCAAAATAGACAGATAGAACTTACTCAGTCCTTATGATGTTACTAGGATATATATGATTTCAGTACTAGCCAATTGGCATTAAGTAACGATTTGGAGGATTCTTCCTTAAGAAAGATTGTTTCTCCTGCATTCCTTAATAGACTGTAGGTTTTTGTCTAGGGTGAAGGCCTATGGGATTTACCCTTCCATTTTAACATGTCAGCTGATGTCATTTTAGTTTAGGTCTCCTTTAGGCAGTTGTATTGTTCAGACATTACAAGCTTCCTTGAAATTTCCAGGAGACACAATTAACTTCAGAGTAGATTTTCTGTTTTCAAGGCTCCTCTTCCATGAAGTTCTGAGTTGTGTTATAGATACAAATGTTGTGGCTAGTCATAACAGTACAACAAAAGCAAGAATGGCTTGGTGGTAACCAAAGGTTCTCTATTTTGATTTGATACGTCCTTGACAAGTGGGAAATCATGACTGGTACTGGAAACCTAGTCAACTGTCTGAGGCTAGAGAGGTCATGGATCTTGGAACTCAAAACTTCCAATTTACTAATTCAGAATATTTCAATGTATATTTATATTTATTTATATATTGAAATGTGTTGAATGATTTCCATGTCCAAATACTGGGTTAGGCAACTGTAAATGAACCTCTACAAAATAAAATGACTGCATGAAGCATCTGCTAAGAAAAATTCTATTTCATAGGTAAAGGTTGGATAAATTGTAAAAATTAATAACAATTCTGGTGATGATAATGTCAAAAAAAAGCTTGAAAAAAATCACATTATTTTACACAGAATTTCAAAGAAAAAAGAAGCTGTTCCTACAAAATTTTGGTGTAAAGTTGGAAAGAGTGAATCTAATCAGACCTTTGATGATTTTCACAATGAACAAGGGAAACAGCCAGAGAAAGAAAAGATAGTAATTGGCTTTAAAACCCAACACAGAATCTTGTATCTGTAATTTATAAAAATTCTAAAAAGTTGATCACATAGAGGTTGAGAACAGGCTACAAAAGACTGGGCTAATGGGAACAGGGAAGAGCACCAAGGACGAGATCCTGTGCACCTTCAGTGGTCTGTATCATGCATATATGACTAATTGTATGCATAATGTTTCCCAGAAATATGAAAGACAAATTTGAGTGACTTTCCATTTAAGAACTATAAAATCTTTAAAGTATTCCATATGCTGATGAGTATCTGTAATTCTGTAAGGAAACGGAGGAACCAAATCATCCACTGTCCCATTTCTCACCACTATCTCTGCTTTATGGAAGCTAATACCTTGCAACAGAAAAAAAAAAGTAGGCCAGAGAAGTCAGTATCACAGCAAAATATATAACATATAATGTATATAATATGATATTATATATTATATATCAATATATATGAGTATGTTGGAAAGTAAGAATCTATAACAGGTCATTATTAAATATTTATTAACAAGTATGTATTCCATCATTTTCTCAATGCCTACAGCATGGATATTTTTAAGAAGCAGTATTTTCAAATGTCTTATAACCAATAAAAACACACAGAACAATTTAATCTGAAAATTTTAAGGTTCATTAGTCAAGAAAGCAATTTATTCCATATGCCAACTGAAAGTTTATTATTGATTTATTAACAAGTGAAAAAATATAGTTCTTTGTCAATGGATGACATTCTGCCAAAATTTCCAAATTCTATGTTAACATGTCCAATAATATTGCTATTGTGCCAGTTTTCCCTATATGTCTAGATCTAGGAGCAAATGTTTCATAGCAGATTTCCTGCTATCTTGGCTCCTACAATCTTTCTACAAGTTCTTCTGCAATATTCCCTGAACCATAGATGGAAGCACTGGGATGTATATGTACCCATTAGGGCAGCTTTCCAGGATATGATCATGTTTGCACTGTATCCTGTGTAAGTTTTCTATGATTCCATTTGCTATAAAGAGAGGTATCTTTGATGAAGCATGGTAGCAAATTTTATAAAGGAAGAATTTATACCTCATGATCTAGTGGTAGTGTAGACTAATGAAGCTAAACGTGTGTGTGTGTGTGTGACTTTATACATACACATATAACATTATTAATCAATTTAAAAAGCTTTCATCTTGAGAGTGAATGTATGAGAGGAATTCAAGGAAGAGTAACTGAGAGGATCTGGAGTGAAAAGGGGGATAAGACATAATTCTACTCAAAATATCAAAAATATTTAAAATCAAAATAATAAAGAGGAAAATGAATATTTACCCATCAAAAGATCTGGCATAGTTTAGAAACTATATACATGATAACATAATTTAAAATGCTTGCTTCACTGTTGCAAAGATTTCTCTCTGAATGAGAAAAATAATATATGTCAGTATTTCCTGAACTGTGTTTTTTGAGGAGTTTATTTTGTTTGGATTATGCTTTCAGCTGCAAAAGTTATGATATCGAATTCATCAAAATGCATGAGGAAAATCATTTAGGAGTTATCATTATATCACATTTCCAAAACTCATTTAAGGATTATGCCATGTTTTCAAAACATGTGAGAAATTTGATTGTAATATCATAATTGTACATTTGCTTTTCAAAATGAAATCTCTTGGAATATAATTAAATGCATAACATTTTGTACATAAAGTTTAGATTTTGCAATAAGTAAAAATCTATTGAAACTTTGAGGCTATCTTTGTGAAGATACTAAACCCTAAATCATTTTAATTCTAGAATACATATAAGAAATATTAATGCTTAATTTTATTTGGAAACTATGCATGTGTTATGTTTCAGGCACTACACCTACAATAATTTAGAATTTATATCTCTTCATCTACTGTATATTGAAGTTGATCTACCACACCTTATGCATTTTATTGCCTTTGATAGCAATCTCTTTCATCATCTTAGACGAATACCAGTTTCTTTATGTTTCAGACGGAAAGTGTTTTTTCCCCAGAATGAGCATTTTTCATTACCACTTATAATCCTTCAGGTCACTGGGAGAAAGAATGAATGCACTAAAATACCGGAACAAGTATTTTACAAGCAAACCCAGGAGCTTCTTTTTAAATGTCACGGGGAGGGATATCAACTATCAGCCATTTATCACTGGATTCCCCTACACAGAATCAGGAAAGTACATGTGATTATTAACTTATACATTAGTATATTATATTCACAGTTCCATGTATACCACTTCCAAAGTCTGAAATTCAGAGTCTATAAATCTCTAAACTGTGATAAGTAAAAAGCTGAAGAAATCAGGAATGAATTTCAGGATTATGTCGTAACAGTCACACATGCTCCTGTGTTACCTCCAACCATGTGTCACCCTCCTTCCACGGCTGAAATCTTCACTATGTAATTATTTATATGTGTTTAATAAATAATGTCTTCTTCAACTTTTCTCGATAAAATTCCCCTTAGTCTTTGCAATGGGGAATTTAGGCATCACGTTCCAGGATTAACATAAAGCTTATTTTGAAAGAAAATTTAAAAATCCCTCTTTAATTCATAACTCAGTGCCATGATTTAAATCTGTAAAATCACATAATGCGAAGTTGCCACTCTCCTTGTATTATTTGGAGTAAGCACTCAGTGAAGGCATTTCCCGGTCAGGATATTGTCATAGTCAGAAAAAAAAAAGCTATTTCAAAACAAATTTAAAATATTAGCACAAGTAAAGACATATGATTTCTTTATAACTTACGAGTTTGTGTTGCTAAAATTGACTTACCAAACATTGAAAGAAAACAGCATAAATGGATTTATAGGGCAAGTAAAATACCCCATGCTCTTAAACAATTATGAGAATAACATTCTGTGTTCACTATCTATTGAGGAAAATGTTGATCATATTAAAGGTGAGTATTATATTTGGAAAATCTATATCAGGAATAATAAAAGATTATTTCTTATGCTATTATCCCTTTATCTAAGAATGCTTATGGGATGATCCTTTACAACCCTTAATGCAGATATAATGTATGTAGTTGTAACTCAGAAACCATGGACCTCATTGTGAGATTCACCCTAAAAGTCACAATTTTCAAATCCAATCATAAACATGATATAAACTGTATAAAAATAAACAAAGATCTCAAAATTAAAATGGGTGATGAAAAATTAAAGATTCAAATATGTGCTTTGGAGGCAAATTCATGCAACTAAAAAAGAATATTTTTCTGAGTGATTTAACCCAGACCAAGAGAGATAAACATGGTATGTACTCACTTATAAGTGGATATTGCCTGTAAAGTAAAAGATAGCTATGCTACAATCCACAAACCCAAATAAAGTAGGTCTCAAGTGGAACACTGGGATCTCCCTGGGAAGGGGAAACTGAAAAGATGTTGTGGATGGATTTGGGAAGGAGGGAAAGAGAACATGAAGGATCAAGTGGGAATGTATGTGGCAGGGACGCTGAAAGGGACAATTGGAAAGGAGGTCATATCAGGCTTTGGTAGAAGTCTGGTGCAAAAGATTAACCCAAGAATCTACAAGGATGACTCCAGCTGAGATTCCCAGCAATTTCGAATGTGTAGCCTGAATGGTTACCTTCTATCACCAGCCAAGACTACCAGTAGAAGGACTGGGTCACCAACTAAGCCACATAACCTCCAATCTAGTATCTGTCTGTCTTTGGGATGTGTTGAGGTAAGAGTAAACCAGAGATTGTGGGAATGACCTACCAATGACTGATCTAACCTAACACTCATGCCCAGAGAGTGTGCTCATCCCTGACACTGCCCGGAGCACCATTTCCCAAGTGATGATGGCTTAGAGATCTAGGAAAGAACCAAATATGGCTGGAGAAAACAAAACATCACTGTAATGATGCCTAATGGTATTCTGCTATAACCATAGACTGGTGTCTAGTGCAATAGATATCAGAGAGGCTTGATTCACCAACTGATGAAAAAAGATGCAGAGACCCACAGTAAAACATAAGGCTAAAATTAGGGAATCCTGGTGAAGAGAGGGAGGAAGGATTGGAGCATGCAGAGAGGTCAAGGATATCACAAGAAAACCCACAGAATCAACTAAAGTTGGCTCAGAGGCACTCAGAGACTGAAGAACCTACAACCAGGGAACCTGCATGGGACTGACCTGGGACCTTTCTTTCTAAGGGACAGTAGTATAGCTTAGTCTTCTGGTGGAATTCAAACAGTGTGAGCAGGGGCAGTCTTTGACTTTTTTACTGACTTTTAAGACCCTATTCTTCACACTGGGTTGCTTTCCCAGTATGTTGCTTTAAAACAAGGCAATGTGCTTAGTCTTTCTACAGTTTTATACTCCATGTTTAGTTGATATCTGTGGGAGACCTGTCATTTTTTTTTATTTTTAATTTTTATTTATTTATTTATTAAAGATTTCTGTCTCTTCCCCACCGCCGCCTCCCCTTTCCCTCCCCCTCCCCCAATCAAGTCTCCCTCCCTCGTCAGCCCAAAGAGCAGTCAGGGTTCCCTGCCCTGTGGGAAGTCCAAGGGCCACCCACCTCCATCCAGGTCTAGTAAGGTGAGCATCCACGAAACTGCCTAGGCTCCTACGAAACCAATAGGTACAGTAGGATCAAAAACCCATTGCCATTGTTCTTGAGGTCTCAGTAATCCTCATTGTCCACTATGTTCAGCGAG
>NW_026067949.1:19140007-19199705 GCF_014885135.2 Alexandromys fortis
GAATAAATGGGACCTCCTGAGACTGAGAAGCTTCTGTAAAGCAAAGGACACTGTTGCTAAGACAGAAAGGCAACCCACTGACTGGGAGAAGATCTTCACCAACCCCGCAACTGACAAAGGTCTGATCTCCAAAATATATAAAGAACTCAAGAAACTAGACCGTAAAAGGCTAATCAACCCAATTATAAAATGGGGCACTGAGTTGAACAGAGATCTCTCAACAGAGACCTGTCATTTTCTGAATCAAAACAGGAGAAATGGATAGGGAGAAGGAATCACTAAGGAAAAGTAGGGAGACTGGGAGGTGAAGAGGGAGGGAAAATTGCCCTAGGATTCGAAAATAAACCAACAAACTAACAAACACATAGATTCAAATACCCTCCATACCTATTTCTTCAGTTTTATTCATCAAAGTAAATGCATCAGAGTCTGCTTCATTGTCTAATTTAATAATTTGACTTATAATTGTATTGTTTTTTCTCCCTATCTATCCTTATATTAAATTTATTATAGTTAACCTTGAAATTTAATACTTATTTAATCACATATTTTGGAATTAAAGAACATTATAAAAAGCCAGCTAACTGAAAAAGTCTAGTTCAATACTGCAGGGATTAAGGTGCACTCATTTTAATGCATAATAGTCCGGAAAAGGTTAAGGTGAACAGGATCTTGGTTTTAGCTAATTATCTATTACTCATTTTTTTTCCTTATCCTCATGCATGGAAGATGGGAGTATTATCTTGTATTTCTTCAAAAAGATAGTCACAAGCACCTTTGGAAAAAACTTGTATAGATTATGGATAATTTACATCTCAAAGAGGCAAAAAATGATTAACAATAGGAAGTTAGCTAAAGTAAGTATTAAAAGAATATGGAAATTACAGTTTATGATTAGGAAGCAAACTGCCTAAGATTTTGTCAAGTTCAAAGAAAGTTAAAAATTCTTATTCAAGGGTGTGACTTTCTTTGACAAAAGAAGAATCACTCAGCGCCAGAAATAATCCTGTATATAGTATATTTCATCCTTTTTTTTTTTTCCTTTCTCTGCAGAGTAAGTTAACACTGTTTAAATTGTATTTCTTCTCTGGATGTAGTTTCAAGAATACAGTGGATTCTTTATAATAAATAGCTAGTTTCCTTTATTAAGTACTTGACAAAATTGGGTCATAAGACTAGAAATAGTTTGTATAAATACCAGAGTTGAAATCATTCTAACACCCAGAAGATTTATGATAAAACTCAAATTTTCACACACATTGACTGAGGCCAAAATTTTGTTTGCTTCAACACACACACACACACACACACATTTGAGAAAGAGAGAGAGAATGCTAATTATTTATAGAAAGGGAATTATTTATATTTTAAAGTTCTTTTTATTTCTTTTCTATTTTCATTGAGATTTCATGCCAATTTTTTTTAATCACATTCATGTCCCTCCCCCAACTCTTCCCTTATTCTCGCTGCATTCTGTTTCATACTATTTTAAAGTCTTTTTATTTTTTAAAATTTAACCCATTAAGATAAATAAAGGGAGGCTTTATCCTCTCTGAGGAGTAGATGGGAGCCAGGAAGGGGAGAGGTAGGGTGGCTGGAGAAAGGAGAGAGGGGGAACTAGGGTTGATATATATATCCCATTGGAATATTTTTTTTTTAATTAACCTATTAGGATAAATGTGCATTCCAGATATTCTTCCCTGTGTGGTCTTCCACTGGAGAGCAGTTGACTTAATCAGATGGTAACTTTTCTCTTAGAAAATAAACTTTCTTTTCCTACCCCCCCTTTCTCTCCCCACCCAAGGTACTTAAGTTAAGAAATGAATCAATCCATGGCTATGTGTGTGATTTCATCTCCAATAACAATCTCCATGTTGGAATTTAATATGACTTGGAATTACAAATATTTTGTATATAATGTTCCAACTACTCTAAATTCCTGTTTAGCTGTCATGTTTTGTTCAGAATGTACAGTTTTTTTTTTTTTTTCATCCACTGCTTCTGGCCCCTACACTTTCTGTACTTCCAACTACTGTGCTATGAGCCTAGGAAGAAGGGGCCACAGTCTATGTATTCCATTTAGGACTGTCCATTTTTAAGCCCCTTACTCTCTGCAGTTTGGATGTATACATTAGTTATAATCTACTCCAAATAGAAGCTTCTCTAATGAGGGATAAAAGACACACTAGTCTATAGTTATAATGGTAAGTCAATAGACGTCAGTTTAATATTTCATTTACAAGAAGCAATGGCAGTAAGCTCTCCCCAGGACCTAGAAATTGCCTAGTCACAGATTTGTAGCCTGTGAATGTAGTTAAGAGGTTCTACTTGTAAAATTGGACAATATTTAATTGGAAAGTGTTTACCTCCATGATGTTTGTGTTACCCACTATTATACCAGGAATGCCTTCCCAGTCAGTTTAGTCATTATTCACTCCTTGAGGTTCATAACATGGCAAAACTGAAGACAATTTTTCTATTCTGATAGCAAACCTAACATTTTTCCACAACTATGGAAGTTATCAAGTGAGCATATGTTTTTAAAACTATTTTTATTTTTGAGTATTTCATACATTCTTGCAAAGTCTCTTAATTAAACCCATCTCCATCTTTATATTGTGTATACTCCTTCGTTTTATTTTATGTTTTTTGTTCTGGTAAGTTTATACCAGCATCTCATTATTGGGTCTTTGAACAATGCAAGGCCAACTGCTCAAGTGAATATTTTGTTTGTCAATTTCCCTGGAGGAAATACTTGAGAAACAATATTTGTATAGAAATAAAAGCTCTAATACTCACTCACAGCTAAGAAATTTTTAAGTGATTGGGTTTGGGCTCCACTGTTGTATTTCTACAATGAGGAAGCAGCCCATCATAGTGGAGGTTGCATAAAAGGATAAAACTCTCTATCCCAATGACTGAGAGACTAAAAAGAAGAATTTGGGGATCTATAATTCCCTTAGGGTTCACATTCTTGATGGCTCAAATATGTCACTATACTCTATCACTCCAAGTTTTCATGTTTGAAGAATATTAGTGTGGGGGAGACAGAGCATAAACACTGGTATTTAAAGGGAATAATAAAGGGCCAGAAATACTGATTTACTAATTAAGAACATTGGCTTATTTTCCAGAGGATCTAGGTTCAATTACCAGGATGCATATGGAATGCTTCCAACTGCTGGCAATGCCAATTCCAGTGAATACTACACCTTCCTCTACCCTCCAGAATCACAGACATGCAGATGATACACATATGTAGAGACAAAACTCCCATATACATAAGGCAAAATTAAAGTAAGCTAAATTAAACATTCAAAATACGAAAATAACAAGGAATGAGAATATCCACGCAAGGCTAAAATCCAGTCTCAGTCTCTGTCCTCAGTCTCAGGTTGGCACATAGGTGTGGAGGCCCAATGAGGTCAAAGATCAGAGAGTTTGAGACTTGTTTCTACCTTATTTAAGGTTATTGTCAACAAAGGTCCCACCTAGTCGTAAATCAGAGAAATCTGATCTCTCAAGGCATTGCCAACAGGTGTCGCTAGTTGCCGGACCGCGTGCTCCTAAAATAGGGAAGTAGTTGGTTCCTGCCTAAAGCAAACGTCTGAGGATCCAACTAAGTTCCAGTTCCCTTTATGGAAATAATTTGGGATTGTATCCAGGGAGTGGTTTGCCTACAGAATGTCTGGTCTAGGGTGTGAGTCACGGGAATGAGCAATGAATGTACCCTGTGACTTTCAATTTGTATGTTAATGCAGTCTTTTGTTTTTGCTTTAGTCCTACCTTTTGGGGTAAGGAGTATATTCACCAGTTGGAAATTAAACACGTGCAAATTTTTAGTACTCACTGTAAAATTCCCTCCCGATACTATCCTATATGTTTCTGCAGTTGATTATTTTTATGTGCATCTTTGGATTCTTTTATTTATTTTTTTTGCTGGCAAACTTTAAAATGTTTATTTAATTCTTTAAGGATTTTGTACAATTTTGGTCATATTCAACTCTTACTCCTAGAACCACTCAGGTCTTCTATTCTTCTACACTTTTCCTCTTCTTCCTCCTCTTCTTTTTTATTTATTTATTTATTTTTAAGTAAAATTTTCCACCTCCTCCCCTCCTCCCATTTCCCTCCCACTCCCCCCATTCCCCCCTCCCTCTCCAGTCCAAAGAGCAGTCAGGATTCTCTGACCTGTGTGAAGTCCAAGGTCCTCCCCACCTCCATCCAGGTCTAGGAAGGTGAGCATCCAAACAGACTAGGCTCCCACAAAGTCAGTACAAGCAGTGGGATCAAAACCCAGCGCCATTGTTCTTGGCTTCTCAGTCAGCCCTCCTTGTCCAACATGTTCAGAGAGTTCGATTTGATCATAAGAACCATCAGTCCCAGTCCAGCTTGCTTTGTTGGGCTCCCAATAGATCAGCTCCACCATTTCAGTGGGTGGGTGCACCCCTCGCGGTTCCTGACTTCCTTGCTCATGTTTTCCCTCCTTCTGCTCCTCATTTGGACCTTGGGAACTCAGTCCAGTGCTCCAATGTGGGTCTCTATCTCTAACTTCATCCATCGCCAGATGAAGGGTCTGTTGTAATGTGAGCAGCGAGGCTGCTTCCTGCCACCCTGCTAGCTATACCCGAAATAATTACATGAAAACTATTCTTTTAAACACTGCTTGGCTCATTAGCTTTAGCCTCTTACTGGCTAGCTCTCACATCTTGCTTTAACCCATTTCTAATAATGTGGGCAGCCCCACGAGGTGTGGCTTACCAGGAAAGATCTTAACCTCTGTCTATCTGGAGTGGGAGAATCATGGCACCTACCTGACTTGGCTTCTTTCTCCCAGAATTCTGTTCTGTCTACTCCGCCTACCTTATTTTCTGTCCTATCAAAGGCCAAGCAGTTTCTTTATTAATTAACCAATGAAAGCAACAGATAGAAAGATCACCCTCCTCCATCAAAGGGTCTATGGTGATATGCAAGATATTCATCAGTATGGCTATAGGATAGAGTCATTTCAGGCTCCCTCTCCTCAGCTGCCCAAGGATCTAACTGTATTTCGAAATTTCCATGCCTTCACTCTAGAGAAAGCTATTTTTGTTGAGGCTGGCCCCTTACACATAGTGAAAACTGTAGTACAATAAAATTACCCTGAACTTGTGTATGAGACTTATTGCTGATATTCATGTCACCACTCTCTTGTATAGCCTTCAGGAAATAGTACAGTAACTAGTATTTTTAACTTCCTAGAGTCTGGTTATGTTTCATTCTCATAGCTTTATGGTTCATATTAGCAAGGCCTTCTTCCAAAGGCAACATTATGGCTAGTCTCTGAAGGTTTTCTTTGAAATTTGATAGTACTGTTCCTAAGTCTCTTCAGCTAGCTTGGATAATCAGAATCATATAGATGCTACACATACTGGTCAATACTGTGAGCTGTACTCTTTTCTGCTTAAACCACTTAAACCATGACTATCATAGTCCCTGAGTGCCTTGCCAACTAGATATTTAGGGACACAACGCTAGACACTTCGGCATCAGGCACTTATCATGGGGCACTTTTAGAAAGATTTTTGATCTGGAAAGTTTTTGAAGAAATTATCCATTTCTACAACTCTGTATCTATGATGGATGTCACACATTTTTGAGATGGCATACATACATCTTTCAAATCATCCTAATTGAGGGCTTTTGTCTTCTTTCCCTTGTTAATATCATTAATATATGCACTTCTTTGACCAAACTTCCACATGCATCAATTTTATACCTTGCCTTGATATTTTCCAAGTTCCTTTGCATTGTCTTTTGTGTGATCTCGGTTTTGTTAATTAGATAAGCAATGGCACTGATGCAGAAGCCTGGGAGTTCTAAAGCTTTGAAGCTTTTTCTACAAAAAAAAAAAAAAGTTACTTACTTTTAATTTCAACCTCGTACAAAATTTCTGGTTGTGGACAAAGCATATTCCTTTGACACATTGGACAAAAATGACCTTCAGTTCAATGTTCTATAAATTTCTACTTTTCTTCAGAAACAACATCAGCATATTCTTTAATGTTTGCATGTTGATCAGTATTACAGTATCTTTAGTTCCAATCATAATCTATGAAAATTCTTAAATTTCTCTCCCCATCTTCTCTGAATGTTAACAAAAAAAGTCCCTTGAGCCAATGTCAAAGGCATCGAAAAACTATCTGGAAAATTCACAACATCTCTTTTACTTCTTGGTTCAAATTTTCCATGGTACTTTTCTGTCACTGTAATGGATACCAAAAATAAAATGATTATAAAGATATAACTTCATTTTTTCTCACAGTTTTAGCTTTCAGTCTTTGAACACTTGACCCCCTTGCTCCGAGATCTGCAGCAAATGGGATAATGCGTTATAACAGTAAAAAACTGTTCAACCATAATCCATTCATGAAAACTGTCAGTGAAACACTAACCTCAAACTAGGCTCTGCTTCTTAGTGTTCCAATGATCTCTCAATTTTTCTGCCCTGACTATTAGGTCTTTAACATGCAGGGCTTGGACTGTGTTTCCAGATCCAAAGTATATCAGATGTGTATTGTGTTCCTCACAACCACAACTATTGTTTGCTTACTACAATATTATAGGAAGGTGACTCTTTCTGCTTCATATTCCTGGAGTCTGATATAGTTTCAGGATTACCTTAAAGCAGCTTCCTAGCAGAATATGGTTCATGAATGTCCTTTCTAGAATTTTTTTTTTGCTATATAATGTAAAAAGGTCTGATAATATCCCAAACTACTATACGCTTGACAGATACAATTGACTGCATATCAGTTGCAGAGTACATTAATAATTAAATTAAACTATAGTTTGTTTATGCATTATGTTTACTTCCTATGTACTAAGAAAACAGTGAACAAAAATATAAAAATATCCTTCATTCTGTATATGTACAAATAGCATTGTTTAGCAGGGCATGCCATACGGTATATGTTTGAGAGATATCCTACACATTTCTATATATTTTTATTTAATCTCCTAAGCACGAAAATGAAGTAGTTCCTGAAGTATCTCACACATTAGAAAAACATATGGAAAATATTAGTTTTTACCGAGGACTTACTACTTACTTTTTAAAAAGATAATTCTCTCCAAATTAGTTCATTTTCTTCTAATAAACGTAAATGTATTGAAATTATCTTTTATTTTCTTTGGATTGAATTGACTCACCTTAACCGATTGTCATAAAATCACCACTAAATTATTTTATTCCAATTGGATGCTTCATGAGGTTTCTTTGATCATAAATAAGCAAAATTACAATCCACATTATGAGACATCTTCTTTTACTGGCAGACTGAAGTGTAGCTAAAACAATAAACATATTTTAAACAGTACTTGTATTATTATCTAAAATTCCAAGTGAAAAACTTTCTTTCCACCTGACATATCTAAATAATTGTTTTAAACAGTTTTCTTTTACTTCCCCTGATATGGCAGTGTAGATCTTTGTGTACGTGTTGCATGATCACAAAATGCATCGATCGTCACATTTTTCCTCACTCAGTGAAGTAGAGTTTACATATGAACTATTAATAATTAAATTATGGTTCCAGGCTGGGGCTCACCATACTGCGTTCCTTTCCTTTCTGATTGGTATGAGGCCAATTGCAGTGCTTAATAAGTCAGCAGAGAATAAGGGAAGTGACTCATAAAAGAGCCTCACAACATCCACTCAGCTATTTGAAGTCTAATGATTTATGAATGAGCTCTATTCTTCTTGCATAGAAAGACATTAAACCAGCCATCTTTTACTAAATGCAAACTCACAATCAGAGAGTAAAAACATACAGTAAAAACTAATGATCCTTTAATCAGATATTTAAATATCACCTCATAGATAAAACAGTAAATATAAACTTTTTTAAAAAAGATTTGCTTAAATGGAAAATTAATAAAACTCAAAGGTGCCCAGGGCGATGTCCCCAGTTAGTTCCTGGGGCAGCTGAGGACAGAGAACCTGAAATGACCCTATCCTATAGCCATACTGATGAATATCTTGCATATCACCATAGAACCTTCATCTGGAGATGGATGGAGATGGAGACAGAGACCCACACTGGAGCACCGGACTGAGCTCCCAATGTCCCAAGGAGGAGCAGAAGGAGGGAAAATATGAGCAAAGAAGTCAGGACCACGAGGGGTGCACCCACCCATGGAGACAGTGGGGCTGATCTATTGTGAGCTCACCAAGGCTAGCTGGACTGCGACTGAAAAAGCATGGGATAAAACCGGACTCTCTGAATATGGCAGACAATGAGGACAGATGAGAAGCCAAGGACAATGGCACTGGGTTTTGATCCTACTTCATGTTCTGGCTTTATGGGAGCCTAGCCAGTTTGGATGTCCACCTTCCTAGACCAGGATGGAGCGGGGAGGACTTTGGACTTTCCACAGGGCAGGGAACCCTGACTGCCCCTCAGACTGGAGAGGGAGGGGGAGAGGAGGGGGGGGGAGAGGAGAGGGAGGAGGGGGGAAAAGGGGGACGGGGAGGGAAATGGGAGGCAGGGAGGAGGCGGAATTTTTTTTTTTCAATAAAAAATTATATTTAAAAAAAACTCAAATGACAAACTTGCAAGTAGAAGCATAATAAAAGCTAATAACATAATAAGTTAATAAATGACAGTAGAATTTTTAGTATTATTGTAATAAATTTAGCATGGAAGTTGTTACATTAATTATCTTTGTATTTGTATAATATGAAATTTTTTTAAATCACTTCTATATCCAGTTAATCATAGCATCCTGAAAGAAGTTTGTAAAAATGAACATTATTGATTTTAAAAAGCACAAATTAAGCAAAGTTAGCTAGTAAAACACATTATAAAATCTTTTCAACAAATTTGAATTGCAAATGTAATTTTCATATTTTATACTAATATTACTTATAATGAATGCAGTGAAAATATTTATATTTGTACCATGTCTAATGTATATATTTAAAAATTAGAATTGAGAATTTGTACATGCCAGATAGAATCATGTCTACTGAAGAATTCTATACTATTAACAATGAGAAAAGCATCATATTATCCTAAATGCTTTCAAGATTAAAATAGATTATTCCATGAGTGTACAATATCTTTGTAATACAAAAATAAAATGTCATTATGTTATGACTCAAAAAACTGATGGGTCCTTTTTAAGCTTCTACTGAATATTTTACTTTTATGCATAATTTTTCTGCCTTATTCTACCTTTATTTTCCTTCCTTCCTTCCTTCCTTCCTTCCTTCCTTCCTTCCTTCTTTCCTTCCTTTCTTTGTTTCTTCCTCTCTTTCTTCCACAAAGCATTACTTCCATACCTCAGGTTTGATTATACCAAATATATGTAAAATGATATACCACACATTATCCATCTGCTTTGTCTATTATGTGGAGTAAAGAGTGGACTCAGTCTCATAATGTACATACTTTAAATTTCTTAACATTTCTATGTATTACTTATACTTCTGTATGGAATAATCCTATTCTTTCTCTATTTGTTCTATTTTTGGTGGTACTGTAGTTTTGTTTCACATTAATTTCCATAAACAAACCTCTTTATTAAAGTTGGATCATGTGTCTTTAACTTCAGGTCTGTCACTAATTTAAAGAAACATAAAAATAAAGGCATGCAGAAATCCCATGCTTGAGAATTAGAATTATAAACAAAGCTTTTCTTTTGTAGAGTATTAACACTCAATGTTCCAAATACAAGAAGGGAGAATAACAATATTGTTGCAGAAACAAAAAGGGGATATGATGGCAGAAACCTCTTCCCAGTATTACTATTCCTCTCATTATTGTTGTGTTTTCCAAGGATCACCAAACAGCACAAAAGCAATGCAGTGAAAATGGACCCTGTTTGTGCAGCACCATTCAGCACCCCAAAAATATACAAACACGCACCATTATACATACTTAACAGTCTATATTATAAAATATATATGCACATGAAATACAAACACGTACTCAATAAAAATTGATGAAAAGGATACCATGAATTTGTATGAGAGTGAAGAGAGGAATATGGAAAAGTGTGAAGGAATGAAACAGAGGAGAGAATTGTTGAAATCAAAATACAATATCAACTAAAGAAAAAAGAATGTATGGTCAATACTCTACTGTCTTATTGAGTCTGGTGCTTTTTTGCTAATGTAAGACAAGGGAATGATCTTAAGCCTAACATATAAGCTCTCTTATTTTCAAAAACATATGCTTAATGTTCATTTTCCCTGATTTTATATTCTTTTTAAAGAAGCTATAAGGTCACACTTAACCAGTAACTTAATAAGTTATTTCGAGGATACACAGTATACAAGAGAAAAATAGAAAAGATTGGAAAAGAGATCAGAAGATGAGAAAGCTATTCAACTTAGATTAGCAAATTGTTACTCCTGCAACAGCACTTTTCAATGAATTTCACATTAAACAGACCTTTCATGTTCTCTTGCTAGTAATGTATTTTCATATTTTTCTTTATTTCTTACCATTACCTTTCTTTTAAATGCCATGTAGGTTCTCTTGATAATTTTCAGGGTTACTTTAAGAAAGAACTCATAGTTCATTGGACAAAACAAACTTTTTTCTTTTCTTATACAATATGTCCTGATTATAGTTTCCACTCCCTCTATTCCTGCCAGCTCCCATCCCCAGATCCATCATTTTCTGTCTCTTACTGGAAAAAGCAAGCATCTAAGGAATAACAACCAATAATTACAAAATAAAATGTAGTAAGATGAGGCAAAAACTATCATATCAAAGTTGGAAACAGCAACCTACAAGAAGAAATGAGTGCCAAGGGCAGGAAAAAGAGTCAGAGACCATTTTGATTTCATAGTGAGGAGTTCCGTAACAACATTACACTAATAGCTAGGATATAGATGAAGAAGAAATGACACATGTAGGCCTTGTGTTGTTGCTTCAGTCATTTTAACTGGAACCTTCATCTATACATTCTAGTCTCTTTGGTGTGGGGAGTTAATCTGCAGACTACCTAAAGAAAAATATGGCCAATCAATTCGGCATTAAACTCTTTGACCCACTCCATGAGAGGGAACCCATATGTTACACTGCTAGAGTTACCAGAGACAAGATAAACCAAGGACCTAGGATAAAGCTAAACAACCAAAGTCAACTGTTCTTTAAAAAAAAAATCAGTGAAATAATTAAATGATTCCTAATGATATTCATCTATGCTCATAGATCAGCGCCCAACCCAGTCATCGTCAGAGAGGCTTTTCCAGTGGCAGATGCATAGAGATCCAGAGACGCATAGCCAGGCATTATGTGCAGAGACTCTACATTGGCGATCAACAAAGCTCTCCCCTTAGAGCTCAGGAAATTCAGTGTATAAGTAGAAAAAAGATTTTAAGTGGCGAAGAGGGCAGAGAATGAGGCATTCTGAATCAACTAGAGAAACTAACTTTTCAATAAATGATGAGCAGTTTTAAACCTGGTATATGCTGCAAGGGAACTGTATAATTAAGTATGAAACAGCTGCATGTGACAGTTGAGTTCAGAAAAAGAAAACTATTGCTCTGTTTGGGAATAAAGGAGTGACTTCTTTTTTAATAAGCTATTGTATATAAATAGTGTAATGATTGTTTATTTGAGATGGTCTGAAATAAAGATATCTTGGAATAAATAAGAAATAAGTAATTAGAATTTATCTTAATTGATAATTATCATTCCTGATTGCTTAATACCTGAGATTTATTGCATTGAACTGTATTCTAAATGCTTTACAAATAGTAATTCTTTCCATTCTCATGCAAATAATCTCAAATGTATCAGATCCTAGTGTTACCATCTGCATTTAAATAGGATAGTAAGTAGAAATTTTTATATTCCGATTAAGCCATGTGCCTACTAAGTTACTGAAGGGGGATTTAAATCCTGTTGGTATAGATTCAGAGAATCAAATCATGCTCATTTCAGTGTGTTCCCTTTCCAGCATTCACACTGAGAGTACACATATGTGTCAAATCAGATGGGCCATTAGGAGCACCAAACTTTACCCTACACTTGACACTTTCAGCATAGGTACCATTACTATCAAGTAAAGATGATTATTTTGAATATGGAACTACAAATGCCTTGGTTAACTTTACTTTGTAAAGGAGTTCTATACTGATGCTCGTGTTGATTTAAAATTAACAAATCAAAATTACATATAGAATATACAAATTATATATAAATATATAATTTTGAATTATATATCATATAGGCATGTATAATTTATACGTATATGTGTATGAATATATGTATATATAGAACATACATATATGTACTCATACATATATGTATATATGGATAAATATATTTGTGTATGTATATATATTTGCAGGCAGGTGGTGAGATTATAAAATGAAAATTAACATAATTCATTATTCTATGGTTAGATATAATTACAATATATGTATAAATACTCTCTTTTCACTGGGCATTGATGGTGCATGCCTTTTATCCCAGCACTCAGGATACAGAGACATTTGCTGGCCATTTGAGGCCAGCCTGGTCTACAAGAGCTAGTTTGAGGACAGGCTCCAAAGCTGCAGAGAAACTCTGTCTTGAAAAACAAAACAAAACAAAATTCTCATTTCTTTGTTTCAAAAATTTTTAAGACATTCTGAAGCTTCCATATTCATTTGTGCATCCATTTGCCGTCCAAATTCAAGTATTTTAATCCTTGGAATGATATTAGCTCTTGGAATTGGTCCCACCAATGAGCGACATTAGAACTGACTTTCTTCTCCCTATTGTAAATGAATGCACCCAGTGGGAGAGCAGTCATAATGTGCTAGTAGCACACTTCGCATTTGTCTTTAGACTCCTTAGACTGCATATCTCGACATGATTATATAATTTTTGCATTTGATTGCTGAAGTTATTTTTTTTTCCCTGCAAGCCTTGAAGAGGAAAATTCTACTTCCAAGAAACCATTTGAATCATTACCTTTTCTTGACTTGAATTCACTGTCACAGATTCTATTTAATAGGAAAATGTTGTTCCAAATATAAACTACATCAAATCTGTCAGCTACTCACCAAGAGGTAAATTCTGAGAACAGATCCCTTACCTGAATGCCATCAGCCATGCATATGCATAAAGCTCTCAGATTTACCCCATTACCAAAAATAAAATTAAAAAAAAATCAACAAAACTTTTCTTATTAAGCCTTTTTATTTGCAGTCACATCTCTGTCACTTGGGGATAAGAGTACTTAAAAAGTGAAACACTCCCTTAACTCTTCACCGTAGGCTGATTGCAAAACTCTCTGGTGGAAAATTAGGTAGTAGGAAGAGTGCATTGACTGTGTAGTTGAAGAGGCAACCTGATACTCAGAAGCGCTTATGTGCTCTCCTAGCCCTTGCTTGCTTCAAATTGGGTTTTAAGATGCCCCAGTAACCTGAGTGTCCATATGCAAATAAAGTTGTGTTTTAGTATTTGATTTGCTGTTGGTTTTAATATAGTAAGAGAAAATTCATCCAGTGAAGGAATTTTTTCTTTTGAATTTAAAACATAATTGCATCATATCCCCTTTCTCCTTCCTCCAGACCTCCATACTCTTTTTCATATTCATGGTCCTTTTGTCCATTAATTTTTGTTACTTATGTGTGTGTTTGTGTGTATGTAAATATATCTGTGTGTGTATTATATATGAAAGAATATATATATATATATACATAAGCAAGAAAAAGTATACATATTAATATAGATGTTACCTGCTCAGTCTGTATAGTTCTTGTATGTATGTTATCAGGGAACTTTAAAGAAAAACTGTTCCACTGTCTATGTCATATTTAGAAATGACCACTGACAACCCTTAGGAAACAATGTCCTAATGTCTAGAGGTGGTCAATCTCTAGTGCCTGCAAAAGTTTAGCCCCTTTCTTTATGCCACGGAGCAAGATGGGGTGCTCTTTGCAATACAAATGCCAAGCGAAAGGCAGTAACAAAAGATCAGGAGGCATTATGTAAATAAGGAGGACAGAAGGCACAAAAGACCCCAAGCCCTTCCAGCATCCTCCCTGAAGTTCTTCTAAAGATTAACATTTGGTCACTTAAAAATGTTGGTAGTCAGAAGAGTTTTATTTTCTGACCTAGAAAGAAGTTTTCCCATTCTGAAACATGTGAAAATGAAGCCAGCAGCTCTGTTTATGCTACAGCTTATTAAAGATGTAAATTAAAAATAACGAAAAGCAGAGAGATTTGCTTAACCTTTGACAAGTGTAAATCTTTAATCTGATCTTAATTTGAACTTCCTTGATTTGCTTTGAGTTTCATAACACACTGAACTTGAGAGGTGTTAAAAGTACCTTTCGTGGTCAAGTATGGCATGTTGAAATTGATAGAAAAAGGTTAATTTGAAATCCAGTCAGGAAATCACTTTATGTTGCACAACCTATATCTGCTTTAGTGAAAAACTGACAAACTGCAAATGCCTCAGAGGAAAAATTCTACTGAATTAAAAACAAGATTAATGTGCTTGGAAATGAATTTGCATTCAACTGTAAAACAATGCTATTATATTAACTTCCTTTCTTTCCTGTGCAATAGCCAGTTATTTCTGAAGTTTTTATGACTAAATTTGGCTATGTAATATAAAATAGAATTGCATATAATTAAAAAAGATTATAAGATATTAATTATAAAAATATTTTAAAATATGCTTTTATGTGTTTTCTGAGAATTTCATATGTGTACAAATTTATTTTTAGCATATCTCCCCACTAAATAAGTGAAGCATTCCTCCCTTGCAGAAAAGTTGCTTTTTGTAGTGAACTGTGATTAATACATAATCACTTGATCAAATGGCAGGGAATACTGGACTGTGTTGTGCTCACCACCAAATTGTAAATCCATATCACACTCTCTCACCCGAGGCTCAGGGAAGAACACAAAAAAGAAAGGAGAATTAGGAGTGAGAGAATAGAGAGAACTCGTCTTGGACTTGAGAGGGTTGCTACACTAATGAACTAGCTTCAGCTGAAGTTGCCTTCTCAGACCTGCACAAGACCAAGTCAGTTCATAGTCCAGCATGGATAAAGAGGGATTCCAGATGCCCACTACTAGTGAAGAATTTTTGTATTTAATGGCTGCTGAAGTAGGGAGATCCTGTTTTCTTCAAGCATAAGAACTTCCACGGTTGTTCCGACTCCAGCTGATGGTCCTAGGAACAGTGCATATCGGTTTAAAAAAATAATAGGGCATGGATTTGGGAAGGGAGCATGAGAAAGTGATGAATAAATTTTAATGCTTGTCTGCTTTTTATTTATTGTTACCATTTACAATAAATATAAATTCACAATGGCACATGAAAAGGTTTAAAGTCCACGATTAATCAACACTAGTATAACCTTAGAGCACGACTGAATTTTACAACTTTAGAGGTAGAAGTAATAAAAGACACTGTAATATTCCAGTGACAGGAAGGTGGGTCCATGCTTCATTTTTGCACGTTACTGTTTTCATCTTCCGTATTTGAAACCTAGTAGTGTAGAAACTTCCTAAAATGTATACATTTATAAAAGTAATTTAAGAAGAGTTACCATGCAATGAGAGAAGACAATACTCCAAGTAGACATCATATGCTACCAAATAAAAGGCAGTACTAGAAATTTGACATATTTTTTTTTTCTGTATTTTTGGTTCAAGAGTCCTTATACCCCTTCCAAAGATTATAGGCTACTGTTGGTACTACCAGATACCATAAAAGATTTTATCGGAAGACCCTATTGCAGAAGACATCACATATTTAAGTTATCAAACACGGATAAGGAAAGGTTGATACCCTACTCTTACATACTAGAGTTCATAGTGCTGGAAGGAACTGTACGTGCTATCTGAAGAAGAAACTAATTACCAAACTTACCCAGCTAAAAAGCCTGCTAGTTATAATAATGGCTTACCTGCAAGAAACACGCTTATTTCAGCAATTGTGGCACAGATGCACAGATGTATTGTGAGTTACCAACCACTTTATTTATTATTTTATTGGATCCGAGAAATGGTCCATATGAAAATATCCATGCTTGATATTGTTTACGAGGCCGAGAACCTAAGAACAACATAAATCATGGGCCTAGAATAACACCTTCTACTATATTCTGCTAATTAAATATACAATCACAATAACTCTAATAGCATATTAGTTATAAATCAGTGCATTACTCTGTCTTCATCAGAGTAGATTCTTCTTATAATAGATGGTAATTAGCAGAGACCCAAAGGGAGCAACGTGAGGAGAGTGAGAAATATTTGAACTCTCAGTTCTACATAGAATGTCTTATGCATTTCTTCCCCTCAAGGCTCAAGTGTCTATGCAGAAGAGGTAACAGAAAGATTTTGGAACTAACTGGGACCATGACTCACACACATGACCTATACAAAACCAAGTGGAACAAAATCCCAGAAAGAAGTAAGGGAAGTGGATTAAAAGTTCTAACCATAGCGAAGAATCTGTTGCTATCTACAGCAGGTTAAAAATAAAAACCAACTTTCCTTCAATTTAGTGCCACTGGGTATATCAACCTAATACCAAAGCATGCCTCAAGAGTTCAGGAGCAGTTAACCAAAAGAAATTAGATCCACTATTTTAAAATTAAATAGTTATGTATCTTGTGTGTGTGTAGTTTTTTTTTCTTTCTTTTTTTTTGAGATAGAAAAAGTATGAAGTCGATTGGGTGGAATTGGAAACTTTAGCGGAGAGAAAGAGTAGGAACACACACTGAAGTAGTCATTCCTAAGCACAGGGAAATAAGGGCAACAACTCACCTGACTTAATAGGATTGTGTGTATCTGTGTAACTGGCAAGCTGAAACAAATGTTTTAAGGAATGACATAAAATAATCAATCAAAATCACAAGTGACAGAAACATATGGAAGACAAAAAAAGAATAATGGCAAAAAAACACAAGATAAAATTGTGACAAGTAAAATGGCACATATTAATTCTACTATATCAGTTCTTACCGAAGTGATGATGACTGAAAAACATAAAGTAAGAAAGAAAGTTTCAGAGTGGATCAAAACAAAAAAGTCAAAATATGCCATGTACAAGAAATCATTTTCAGCTATAATGTTGTAGGTGAACATAAAAATATGGTGAAAGATATGTAATGTTTGTACAAATAAATAGAAAGTATGAGTATCTCTATGGATTCCAGAACAATGAGTGGACATTAACAGATTTTACGTGATAATAGTCCAAGAATGCACACAGCCCCTAATGTGACTAGAATATCAAAATATATTTTGATATTCAAAGACTGATAAGAATATCAAAGACAAATAGAGGTGTGTGTTTGGGGGAGGGAATAGGAAGCATCTATTATAACTTGTTAACAAGTTTGGCACTTGTAAGAAAAGTAATAGACTCCAGCAGGCCGAAAACCAAACTCAGTAAGAAAAAAAGCATAAACTTCAGGGTAACATCAATTAATGAAGCATAATAGACATTTATAGAGTACTTCAAGAAAGAAGCCCCAACAAACTTGAAGTCACAGGAAAACACAATTTCTATTTAATGAAAGTATAGTGAAAGAAATAATAGACTAGAGCCATTTCAAAAGAAAAAGACAAAAAGTTCTAAAACATGGAGATTGGAGATTAACCAACAAATTGTAGTAATGCAACAGCAGGAAAGAAGTTTAAATTATGTCAGGAAAAAGAACCCAATTTGTTGAGTCAGCATGCTACACAGTATCCACTAACATCATGGAACAAAGACAATGGTGAGGACAAAAGGTCAGTTATTGATGGATTAAAGGGGAGGTCCTAATGAATACACTGTGCCACCATTCCTCATAGGTCTGCAATGACAAATTCAATAAAATCCACATCCTTATAATTGTACAGTCAATTAGAATGTGCAATAAAATTTGAAAAATAAAAAAATAAAAATAAGCGTATGCAACACCATGAGAGAACTACATTGACATCATTTTTTAGTGCATTTTGAGCTATGACTGATAGTGAATTAAGTTACTGAATTTAATAAATCAAATCACACATGCATCACAGTGCTCATATAAACAAAATGGGACATTAGGGATCATTTAGATCTATGATTCTTAGTGATCCAGGTTTTGTTTTTTTTTTTAAGCTTATAAATACTTTTATGTATTTATTTTATTGGTTTATAAATAATACCATTCAAAAATGTCCACTTCCTTCCTCCCACTTCCCTCCTGCTCCCCCACTCACCCCCCCCTTCTAGTCCTAAGAGAGGGCAGAGTATCCTACCCTGTGGGAAGTCCAAGGCCTTCCCATCTCCATCCAGGCTTAGGAGGGTATGCATCCAAATAGACTAGGATCCCAAAATGCCAGTACAAGAAGTAGAGACAAATCCCAGTGCCATTATCATTGGCTTCTCAGTCTGGCCCAATTGTCAGCCACATTCAGAGGGTCCAGTTTGTTCCCATGCTCGTTCAGTCTCAGTCCAGCTGGTTTTGGTGAGCTCCCATTAGATCAGGAACACTGTCTCAGTGGGTGGACCAACCCTTTGAGGTCCTGACTTCCTTGCTCATATTCTCCCTCCTTCTGCTCTTCAGCAGGACCTAGCTCAGTTGAGTGCTCCAATGTCTCTGTCTCTATCTCCATCTGTCTCCAGACAAAGGTTCTATGGTGATATTCAAGATAGTCATCAGTCTGACTATGGGACAAGGCCAGTTCAAGCACCCTCTCCTCCACTGCCCAGGGTCCTAGCTGGGGACATCCCCATGGACACCTGGGAACCCCTCTAGAGCCAAGTCTCTTGCCAACCCTAAAATGGCTCCCTTAATTAAGATATCTTCTTCCCTGCTCCCATATCCATCCTTCCTCCATCTCAACCATCCTACTCCAAGCTCTTCCTAACCCTCCCCTTCTCCCTTCTCTCTCCCCCTCTCCCCTTCCCCTCACCTCACCCTCATGCTCCCAACTTTTGCCTGGTGATCTTGTCTGCTTCCAATATCCAGAAGTATCTATATATGTTTTTTTTTGGGGGGGGGTCACCTTAATACTTAGCTTCTCTAGGATTGTGAACTATAGGTGAGCCAGGTTTTGTATAAAAGCAGAGACAACAATTATATGGGAACATTGGTTTCTCTCAATTTTTCTGCATTCTAAAAAAATGTTTGGTGATTAAGAGAGGGTCATTTTAATATAAACATCAAAGTATTTCATTTTACAAGGCCTTACAATTCTATCATACAGGAAGATGTTTATCAACTCACAAAATTCATAGATGGTAAAGGAAGAAAAATATTTATAAATCAGTTACTAAAAAATGGAAGTTTCAGTTTGTAATTATAGTAAAGAATTTGATGGACTAAGGCCTATTAAGAGATTTACTGACATTTATGTCAAATAGTGAATCACATAAACGGTTCAATCTTACAACTAATACTCAACCACTATAGCTACATTGGTAAACTAAAGGGATGATAGTGGTTGTCATTCCTCTACCTGACCCTAAAATGATAAAATTTTATGCCGGTATTCCTAGAAAATTATTAAGTTGCCAAAGATATGCACCAGACCATATATATAGGAAAAGAAAGATCACAGAACACAGATTTTAAAGGAAATCAGACATGTGAAGTCAGGTTGAAAGAGAGGATGAAAGAAAGCAAGCTTTAGGGAAGAGATGAAACAATGCCCTCAGACAAAGACAAATGGAGAGATGGACGGACTCAAGGCGCAGAGGGGGAAAGGGAGGAGGGAAAACTAGAGAACATTCCTGTAAAAAGGTCAATTTGACCTTCACATTCATGTATAACTCAATTTTCTGGATACGTTTTGTGGCTAGTAATGTCTTATTAACTCTGTTTTCTCTGAATGCAGCAAGAGTCTATTCTTGATTCTTAGAAGTGCAGTTCATGGAAAGATGCAATACTGACTCATAAATTGTGGAATTTATGTGTGCAATCAGCCAGAAATCACCATGGCAATCTCATTAAGGCTGTGGACCTGTGAATACCCTTAGTCTAAAGTGTCCAAGGTTTAGAATTTTTGCTATATTACAGGGAAGTTCAGTCTAACCATTTTTTCATTCACTCCAAGTTCAATAGAAGAAGATATTTTAATATTGGAAACCTTAGAGTCCTCCTTTTCTTTTTTTTTAGCTGAAACTTACTTGTAATAATGACACAAATATCACAAGAGATATCATATGCAAGTTTTCTAGACATTTCTGACTATATTTAACTGAATTTACTGAGCAACCACAGAAAATGTATATTTTAAAGAATAAACAGAGTAGTAGCAGGTACTAGCCACTGAAGGATATGAGCCAGCACATATATTTAATGTGAAGCTTAAGAGCCAGGAAACTGGTGTCAGCAACCATGCACGCCCCAAGCATAACAGTTTTGCAAGCGACCTGCCTTGTCCTCGGTGCTTTCTCCTGTCTACCAGGGAATGACAAGTTCAATGGAAACTAAACTATTTCAAAAAATTCCAAAATAAACCTCAAATACTTGTTTAGAGGATTCAGGTGATTTAAGTAAGATGTGACAATGGATGAAAAACTTACTGTTCAAAGTGGCATCATTCACCTACAAGAGCTATTTGAAAGTTTACTTTCATGTCTGGGAGCTCTATTCTCAGTTTTGAATCATTGAATTAGGACTGTCAAATCCCAGTTTACTAGTTTAGGTCCAGCTATGAGATAATATAAATCTGAAATAACCCAATTAATTTTTATGGAAAACCCACTCAATTTTATCCATTACTTAAAAAAAAAAACTTTATGTGTGTATGCCTGTCAATGCATGTTATGTGTGTATATGAGTTAGGAATTTGTTCTATTTTCTTAGTGCAACTGAAAAAATCTTTTCCAGTCCATTGTATTTCATGTTTTAGCCCAGCATTCTAAGGTTACTTCATGGCCACAGTACAAATTTCTTTGGTAATTTTGACAATTTACAAAACCCGAACATATTACATATATTTCTTCTGCATTAGCTCAACCAAGTACCTAGAAAAATGGCCTTGAAATAGCATAAGCTGGAAAACTGTGCAATCAACAGCAAATGATATCAATTTTGTAACTTGCGAAAGTGTGTTGAGTACGGAGGGTGACAGTAGCCAGCCGAAAAATAATGGGAAAGGTTCACCACTGCGTTGTTCCTTTCACACAGTGTCAATTCTATTTATGCAGAAGGTAATTAGATCGGCCATCACTTGTTAATCTTCAAATCAGCTTTCTTTTCCCCTCCTGTGCAGCCTCATCTAAGAGCCTGTGGGTGAAGTTATTGCTGCTGGCTTTGTCACTGCTGGGTGATGGTCAAACACTTGGAGCAAAGGTACTATGAAAGTCAGTCATTTGCCCTCTGCCCTCTAAACTGTCTTAGCAAATGTCACGCTGATGCACAATAAACATAAATCTGCAAAATCGAATGCAGTTTCATTCCGCAACATACCTATGCTTGTACCATCAATGAGCAATATTAAGTATAGGAGAAACTGCATCAGATCCATGTATGTATACTATGTGGCCTATACTTTTTGATTCCATTATGTAAATTGAATAGTGTACAAATTCCCTAGGAGCAAATGAGAAACAAAATTCTGTGACCTCATATACTTTTTGTTTCTCTGAAGACACTTAACAAAGAAAAACATTCACTAAAATACACGTATTAGAATTAATGGTGGTTGTTTACTACAATATTAGCCCACGTACAAGGAATTATTTAAGGTGTGATAAACGTAACATAGTCACTTTGTGGCTAATAGAAAAATCAATTTTTCCCAAAATGTGTTTTTCATTGTCTTTATAACTTATGCTATATGTTAAATCTTTATTTTAAAATATTTCTTCCAAAGTTGCATTTTTAAAGATTGTAATTTTTTTTTTTGAGAGGAGTGGGGGGAGAGGGAGAAGGGTGGGAGGAGGGGGAGGGAAATGGGAGGCTGGGAGGAGGCGGAAACTTTTTTTTTCATTTTCTCAATAAAAAAAATAAGAGAAGTAATAAAAAAGTGTATTGCCAACAGTGATGAAAAAATATTGTGTTTTTATTGAATTACATAGAATTAATTCTTAAAATAAGGGACATATAACAATCACCTTCAATGAGAACCTGGACCCTGTGAGTTTCTAAATATAATTGGAGAGTTGCCTGATATGCTATCCAGCAGTGCCTTTTAACACAATACTGTGCCATCCTGAAATTCTATGTTCCTCGGTAGAAAATCGCTGATACTACCAGCCTGAAGCAATGTCAGCACTGAATTTAAGCTTTTACAGATGAGTGTTAATATGTATAGAAGCATATATCACTTTCATTATTTGTGGAGCAATGTTGATTAATTTTTCTCAGTCATCGAAATGTTTTTTTTTGATATTTCCTCATTTTTTCCCCTTACTATGGAGCATTGGGGAGGCCCCTAAGTCCCTCACCTGGCATCCAGCTTATCGCTACTAACTGTTACATGCAACGTATCCTCTATTACATGTGACCTCAGGAAGACTAGGCAAACAGGCCTTAATTTATGTGGCTCTCATTGCTGCTGGGTAAAACTATCTAGGTAAAGTCTATTGGGTGTGTGTAGAGAAAAGGGGAGGGCATCCATACATCTGTAAGCAATTTTGCACCCTTGCTCAGTAAGGAAGCCCAATAAACTCACACATGGGGTATCTGGTAGGATCAAATGTTCCTTGGCTAAGAACCACAGAGCATATTAAAGCACTGAATACTGTAGGTAGTTGTAACATAAGGACAAGCGTTTGTGTGTCGTAATACAGCAAAGGAAACAGGAATATTAGGTATTATAAAGTCTGAAAAGGACAGTTAGGCAGGACACTTATCTGAGTGGAAGTGACAGAAATAGAAGTTATTTTGGATTAGCAGAATTAAGTGGCAATCAAAGTCATTCCTATAAATACTCTAGACTTTTATTCCCTGGGTAAAATAATTCATTTTTTGTCTGGAATTTTAAATCAACCATACATATGATCACATTTTAATTTTAGACTATTTTTTACTGATTTGTAATGACAAAGATTAAAATGCACATTCATTTAATATATTATTTTATTCACTAACTCTGTACTCTGTAACTTCTATAACTTTTAAAAAATGTGTTTGATGCTTTTCATCTTTTTTTTTTTTTTTTTAAGAATGAAAGCATAGGCGCATACATCCTAGAATTGCACAGCGTTAAGAACATGTTTTAACTGTCTTCCCTGGACAACTTGAGTCACTAGTGATCCTCCAAAGCCACAACATGCTGGAATGACATTCCCTTCAACAAAAAGGTCTTCTTGGAGGATTTTCCTGAAGCTCTTGTCCAGTTAAATTTTCTTTGTTTACAGGTAAAAAGAAGACATTAAATAACACCTAAGGGAGTAAAAATATAACCCCTTTGTCACAATTATACAACGCTATATAGTACAGAGTTTTGTGTGCATTACTTCCATGCCAACCTCCGTGCACTTGGGTGGTGAGAAAAGAATCCCCACATAGGCTCATAGTGCCTTCTCCTGAGGCTTTTTGGTGCCTATGCTGTTATCCTGTGGTAGGACTATCTCAGCTATATTATGATGTTGCAGGAAGCCCATCCTGCAAGTGTCATCCAACAAAAGATACAATGATGTGTGAGATATTTTCTGAGAAATGAGTCTTCAGCCAGCTATGTCATGTGAAAACCATCACAAAATTGCCTAATTTAAAGTCACAACAATGCAGTCTATTACAAATATTTTAAATAATTTTTATGACCTAGTAGTAAATTCATATAGTTTGCATATGTTTGTGTAGTAAGTCACATAGGATAATACAGATATGTGAAAATAATAATCAGATACATATATACCCCACAAATAAAAGTTTTTTCTCCTTTGTTATACATTTGAATGTTTTATAAATAAACTCATATTTTTAAAAATTTTATTCATCTCTCATACAATACATCTCAATCATTCTCTCCCTTCTTCCCAAGATCCACTTCTTTCCCTTCAGAAAAGATCAGAGCCCACAAGTGTATCACCTGAACATAGCATAAAAAGATTCAATAGACTAGGCATAAATCCTCATATTAGGGTTGGATGAACCAATCCAATAGTAGGAAAAGGGTCCCAAAAGCAAGTAAAAGAATCAAAGACCCCTTCACTCCCACTGTTAGGATGATGCCCAAAACTTCAAGCTAAAATCCACAGCATACATGCAGAGTCCTGACACAGATCCATCACTGCTTCAGCTGCTGCATCCCCTAAGAACTCTGCTTAGTTAATTCTCTGGACCTTGCTCTCCTGGTATCTTCTACTGCCTTGGCTCCTACAATTCTTCTGTACTCTTATGTGGACCTTCTAGAGCTCTAACAAAGGGAATCGATGAGATCTCCAACTTGGGCTCTCTCCCTTCATCTAATATTTGGCTGTGGGTCCAAGCATCCAATCCCATCAACTGTTGGAGGAAGCCTATCTGATGATTTTTGGGTTCATCAGCAATCTATGTAAACGCACCATTCATAGATTGGCTACAGAAATTTCTATTCTATTTATTGCCTGTTTCAACATCAATAAGTATCATCTTGAACAAAGCAATTCATATACTTATCTAACAATTATATACTATGAATAGATTTCTCCAACTATCTTAGTTTTCCAAAAACATTTTGTCTAGCTTACATGTTTAGCATTTTGTGGAAGCTGTGTATATATCTCACCATCTTAATCATTCACCTAATATTTTTATTAGAATTGCACTAGTACCATTCATCTATTGATCAATATTACAATAATTTATATTATAGTAACATCAAATTATAAATATGAATGTGTAAATATTATCATTTAGCTTCTTATTTTTTGTATTATCCGTACAGCATTTATTTATTTATTTATTACTTTGTTGTAAGGCAGAATGTAATCAAAGCTGTCTTTAAACTAACAACCATTCCTTTGACTCCTTAGTGCTAGAATGATGGATATTTGCCATCCTTGTGCTTCTTGTGGCTTTTGCATAAGGATGTTCCTCCATACCTTTTCCAAATATGCATACAATTTGCAAACTGTCTCATATCTTTTCATTTTCTTTGCCACATTTATAAAGGGTGACAAACCTGTTTGTTGTCAGGGTTTCTGTCCTGCCTGGTTCCCACAGTTGTTAAGTCCCAATGAAATCACACAGAGGTCTACATTAATCATAACCTGATTGTCCCATTATCTTAGGCTTTTTATTAACTCTTATAACTTACATTAGCCCATTTTTCTTATCTGCGTTAGCCACATGGCTCAGTACCTTTTTCAGCAGCATAGTCACATCTTGCTTCTTCTGTGTCTGGACAGGACAGCAGAGGGAGCATCACTCTTCCCAGAATTCTCCTGTTCTCATTGACCCACCTCTATTTCTTGTCTGGTTGTCCCACCTATACTTCCTGCCTGGCTACTGGCCAATCAGCGTTTATTTAAAACATAATTGACAGCATATAGACAATTGTCCTGCACCACCTGTTATTCAACTATTACAATGGGTATTCTTGTGAAAATATTTTGTTGGCATGGCAAACAGCAAGTTTTAAGAAGAAATGGTCTTGGACTACCAGGGTGACATTAGCTGATATATTTTTCTTAGTTGATTCCTAGACTATATAAATGTAAATAAAATATATAAGTTAAATGAGTTTGCATTAAAAGACAAAAGGCTGATATTAGATAACTTGAATCTTTTTTGCATGAAGTAACATCAGTACCTTGTACTTCAGAGCACCACTTATCTTTATTAAAACTGTTGAGGAATAATCCTGATTTTTGCTTCAGCAGCAGAAGTTATTTTCCAAGGTTGTTTACTGTGCAAACATTTATGAAACTTTCATTTTTACACAAACAAATATTATAAAGATGAAAAAAGCAAACTTTTTTTTTCAATTTCATGCTTGAGTTTCAAAGAGAATACATGTGCATTCAAAATATACCTTCATCACTAATGTTGATAAGGCCTCAAATATCTGGTTCTTCCCATATTGCAGCCTGTGTCCTCAGAGGAAAGGAAGTTCCTTTCATATCCTTTCATGCTTTCCACAGTCTATTGTTTCATATAAGGAAAATTCCCATTGTTTAGAATGTAATAGGAATAAGACAAGTACCCCTTACACAATAGATAGAGAGATAGATACATAGATATATAGATAGATGATAGATAGATAGATAGATAGATAGATAGATAGATAGATAGATACATAGATGATAGATAGATAGATAGATAGATAGATAGATAGATAGATAGATAGATAGATAGAGATAGATAGGGTAAAAAAGCTAAATCACTGCCAGTAATGACAAAGAACTATTTATTTTTTACTTTATTTTCTCCTTTCTTTGTAAATGCTCTTGTGTTTTCATTTGTAGTTCCACAAATAATAAGTTACCAACATTTATAACAACTTCAGTGGGGGCATGAATAACATTTTTAACATTATTAACTGTATTTAGCATGTATTCATATTTTTCTATTCCAAATATGTAACATTATGTAAATTATAAATTTTTACAATGTCAACTAAAGAGATTTTCAGCAAGTTTTGTTAATGATTTTGTTTCTATAAATATTATAACAGACTTAACCAAACTTTAAAATAATTTGTTTTAATAATTTACTTGAAATTTGAAAATATTGCAAATGTATGATTATGCCATATGAAAATATTTTTAGGAAAGTGGAATAAAATATTTTTTGATATTCACCTTCTCTTGTTAATGGATTTTCCTGGTAACAAAAATATTAATTATATGTAAGAAATGCATTATATTCACCTGTTTCAAACAGAATATCACTCTGTAGTTCAGTCTGATTTTAAAACTCTTGTCTCAGACTCTGAACTGTCAAGATGAAAACTGGCTTTACATTTAATTTCTTAATAATTTTGATCAATTACTATAAATCATTTCTAATGTTTAAAAAAACAAATGCACACACATTGTTATTATAATAAATCCATTTTTCAAAACACTCTTTCCTAATTTTACATACCTATTCCAGTTCCCACTCCATCCTCTCTTTCTCCTACCCCATCCACCCACCCACTCCTCAGAGTGTCTCAATGGTTTTGTTTCATATTTTCTTCTCTGAAAAGTACTGTTGGCACCTAGTTTTTTAAATATAAAGTTAATTTATCATTTTACTCCTGACTTATATTGTACAGAATGAGATATAGTTAGACAGAGACAGAGATAAATACACAGAGAAAATGTGACTATATAAAAGAAAAATACTTTACATATTTTAAACTGTATTCCAATTCATTAAATGTTATTATTTTATTAATTTTACTAGAAAAAGTAATGCCTGAAATATGAAGTCAAATCTATTTTCTTAAAAACCTCATTTATTACGACTTTAGAGAGATGGCTACTTGTTATGACCACCATTGTCTGTTCTTTCGTAAGATCCAGTTATGATTTTGAACATCCAGTCATTTAAAACAGTCTCCATTATCAGGGGGATGCATCTTCCTCTTCTGGCCTCCATGGGAACCAAGCACAGAAATGATACACAGACATACATGTAACCAGAACACCCAAATGCATCAAAAAATGAAAATAAAAGAAATTTCAGTGTCATTTTTTAAAATTTATGTTTAACTTTGAATAATTTAAAGAGAATATATGAACAACTGGGGTAAAATTTAAAAAGATAATAAAATGGGGTACAGTCATATAAGAAAAGAGAGGAAGGAAATAAGAGGAAAACAAACAAAACAGAAGTAAAGGTACTATGAAACAGGTAGAGAAGTCTAGGCATTACCAATACCCCTCTAATCATTCACCTCAGAAATCATAAAACAGAAACATAAGGGTCAACAAAATTAAGAAACTCAATCACCCCACAAATTCCTTTAGGCTCACAAGCACAATTTTTGAGGGTTTTATTTGGCAGCAGACTGCCTAGGCTATTGTGTTCACATCATTAATAACCTGTAATTCCTTTTGAGTGGTAGCTCATAAACATACTATGTGAATAATTAATTGGCTATTACACTGTTGTTATTTTGCACAGTCTATTAGCATTCATTGCCTCCATAAAAATTCCATTTTATTTTCCTTTATAACATGAACCCTTATACCTTCCTATTTATTTCATTTAATACCCTGATGTTCACTCCCAGCAGAGCTAGTTTTGGGTTAATGCTGTAGCAACTATAGAATACCTGCATTTGTTTATCTAGAGCAGATATATCCATACACAATGTCCTGAATTTATCATTATTGATCTATCTTGGCTTAAAATTGAATTGTAAGCAACTACCATTATATCAGTCTGTTGCCACATCTGTGATAACAGACAGTAATAGATGTCTATAGAGAAATACACACTCACTTTCTCTCTCTCTCTCTCTCTCTCTCTCTCTCTCTCTCTCTCTCTCTCTCAACTGGTGACTTGGGCCTCCTTTAGTTATTAGGATGTTTTAAATTCTATTTAGTGGTCATATTGAGGTATTTTATACCTCATTATGATGCCAACAAAACTCCACTACCTACAAGAAAAGCAACTTTACAGAGAAAAATGCAAGGCAATAGCTTATGCCCCTGGACTGCATTGTTCATTTCATAGTTTTGTTTACCCAGGTGGGGTTAGCTCATGAAAAATGTATGGTCCTCTGTTTATTATTTTTTTTTACAGTTTGATTTCATGCTTCAAGATCTACCACATGCCCTGACCAAGTAGCTACTGCTTTCCCCACAGCCCCCATACATCATATATAACACACCTGTTAGAAATGTTGGTTATATAGTTCATGATTCTTTTCAAATGTTTGTCATCTTTGCCAGAATCTTGGGATATTACTTGGTTTGATACTTTCTTAGTTAAGAAAGTTTCCAGCTTGAGATGACAATATTAACTTGGAAGATAAGTTCCCACTTGATACTTTGAATATTCATAATTGAAAATGAATTGGTACCATGGTTTCTTAACATCAAGTCCCTCTCAAGTCAGAAGTAAAAGACCATCAGAAAGAAGTATGGAGAGATAGGAAACAAAGACCCATTCATTCTGCTAATGACAAGTGTAAAACTGTGGAAGACTCTTTATTCATGCAGAATCTCAAACATTTAAGGTCTCAATTATGTCAGCAATGAAGGTTAGTCTCATTATCTGGATAAACCTTCAGTCTGGGAGGATTATATGTTACTAAAAAACATATAAGAGTTTTCCTTTCCTACTTTTACACAATGGAGAACTATTCAGTGCTAAAAAAAATGATATATTGAAATTTGAAGGCAAATGGATGGATCTAGGGGGGAAAACAGAGGTAACCCAGACCCAGAACGACATATATAATATGTACTCACTCATAAGTGACTTTTAGACATAAAGCAAAGAATAACCAGCCTACAGTCCACAATCCCAGAGAACCTAGACAACAAAGAAGACCCTAAGAGAGAAAAACACATGGATCCACATAGGAAGAGGAAAAATACATGATATCATGAGTAAATTGGGAGCATGAGGGGTGAAGGAGGGGAAGAGGAGAGAGGAGGAAGAAGGGGGAGTGGGGAAATTGTATAGCTCAATGAAAAACAAAGTATAAAATAAAAGTAACAAAATGAAAAGGTACAGAAAATGGATGGAAATGGAAAACAATATATTAGGTTGAAAAAATAAGAAAATGTAAGAGCTGAAGATATGCTTCAGTTCAATGCAATAAAAGGACTCAGCCATGTGATTGGTTACCAAATTGAGGACTTATCAACAGGAATCAGGCAACTGCATTCATGTATGTATTCCATATTTGAACTCACTTACGCCCTTTTAACTGGTACTGAAACAGAAATGGAAAACAGTAAATGTCACTGTGCGATCTAATTTGTGGAACTGTACACAATTCTACACGACACTAGGTAATTTTCCTCTGAAGCAGGTGGGTAGATACGTATTGGGGGTGAGTGAAGCAGTGTGTTATGGGTGATAAAGTTTATTTGATAAGAAACAGCCTGAGTGAGGTAAACCAGATCCAGAAAGACTCGCTCAAAAATGTACTCGTTCATAAGTGGGTATCAGGCACATAACAAAAAACACCAGTCTGCAAACAACCCCCCGAAAAACTAGAACCCTCATCCAGAAACAGATGGAAGCAGATACAGAGATCCACAACTAATCCCTGGGCCAAGCTCCCTGTGTACAATTGAAGAGATGGAGCAGTGATAATATAAACAAAGGGGTCAGGACCATGGTGGGAAATTCCACAGAATCAATTGGCTCGAACTAGTGAGCGCTCACTGACTCTGGAATAAAAACTGGAGTACCTGCATAGAACTTAACTAGGCTCTCTGAGTGCAAGTGTCAATGGTGTGGCTTGGCCAGTGTGTTGAGTCACTGGCAGTGGGGCCAGGATCTAACCCTAATGCATGAACGAATTTTGTGGAGCTCATTCTCTGTGGAGAGATACTTTACTCAGCCTAGGCAAGGCGAGAGGGGTGGGGGTGGGGGTGCAGAAGGCAGGGGGAAGGGCCTGGGTACTACCTCAACCAGGTGATAGGACAGACTTAATTGAATTCCTAAGGAAGGCCTTACCCTCTCTGAGGAGTGGATGCTGGTTGGAGCAGGGGAAGGTGAGGGAAGCATGAGGAGAGGAGGAAGGGAGAACTGGGATTGGTATGTCAAAAAAAGAAAGTTGTAACTAATGAAGCAAAAATTATAAAAAAAAATAAAAGTTGACAAATAAATAAAAATGATAGTTAATATGTTAATAGCTCTTAAAAATGAAATGCCACTTAGGCAGAATGTTAGATTAAATTTGGGATGAACTGAAATAAATGGAATTGAGTCTTGTTATAGTTTTAATGCTGTGTCACAGATTTGCACATTAGGAAATTTTAGCATATTTCTATATAATTGTGTTAGTGAAAGAAAAGAGCTATTACGATGACCATCTAGTACAGAAGCCAGAAGTCCACTTGTTTGAAACAACCTAAATAGCACACACACACACACACTTACACACACATACACATTCAAAATAGGTATAATTAGATAAATAGATAATGGACTCAATGCATTGCTACAAATGTGAAATTTTAACCTGAGAAAAGTGTAATCAAGGAGGTTCTGGTTTCTATTTTTCCCAGTGGAAGTACAGCAGATCCAATTCTCAGAAATGGCAGCTGGTGGTTTTCCAGGTTCCATCAGCAAGTGCATAGATGGTACTTATATAGGCTGGTTCTGTCTGTGGTCTTGCATCTCCTACTACCTAGAAACTACCAATTTTCAGTCTTTTTTTTTTTCTGTTACTCTATACTGGACCCCATACCTTCAATTTATGTGCATGTAATAATGAGAGCCAAATTTGAGAAACTGGTCAAATATTAACAGTTAACATATATGGGTAAAATTCAAATGATTGTTAAAAATCATTTACATAAACTGAGACGTTTAAGAATGATAAATTCTTAACCTGGAGTGACTTTAGAAATAACTGTGTGTTTCTCCTTTTTAGTAGAGGAAGATGAAACTTAGAAGGGATGTACTGAACAAGACAAAACAAGAACTGCATACTTAATGCTTACAGTGTATTAAACAGACTCAGCTAAGTACTTTGGGTGCATCATCATGTTGGAGGAGGGCTACTTGTTTGGTTCCCAGCCTCCCGTCTAGCTTAGACTAGAAATAATCACACAGAAGCTGTACTAATTAAAACACTGCTTGGCCCATTAGTTCTAGCTTCTTATTGGATAACTTGTACATCTTAATTTAATCCATCTCTAAAATCTGTATTAATAGTGGCCTACCAGCAAAGTTTCAGCACACCAATCTCAGGCAGCTCCATGGTGTCTGCCTCTCCTCCATCCTTTACATAGCCTTCAGTCCACTTCCCTTCCTACCTAAGTTCTGCCCTATCAATAGGCCAAAACAGTTTCTTTATTCATTAACCAATAAAAGCAACACATAGAAAACTATAGAAATTTTTATTTAATTGTAACTTTGCTTCCAAAGAGGTTTTGTGTTTCCCTTAACTCCTTTGAGTAGACATGTGAACCACTGGAAAAACCTTCTGAAAATGACATTTCTCGCATCTCCAGTACTCCAAATGGGCACTTTGATCATCAAGTTCCAGCTTATTTCTGAAGGATAACCTAAGCTCCACAGTAAACTGGAAATGTTCTCACAGTCACCCCTAGTGCATAATGATTGATCTTTTCCAGGTCAGCAATTCTTTGTACCTATGGTTACGTGACAATGAAAGGAAGTTAGCACACTCCCATGAAAGAATTGTTCTTTATTCTCTCTTTTTTTAATCATTGGGAATATAGAAAGCCCAAATAAATATGGTGGATTTTTAAAAGTTTCTATTTAATTATCAAAGTTGAAGAACAATTTAGGCACTTCTATACTTGCTGTGAGAAGTGGGAGCAGATAAAATATTCTCATATTTTAATGGCTGCTTTGCATTTCTATTTTTTCTAGCAAAGGGTTGCTATTATTCTCAGTTTTATTTCTTTCACCCATTCCTGCTTCTAAGATTTCTGCCCTATCCGGTTTGTCATGATGGTGTGAACTTTTCTTCAGTGCATCTTTTGCTGAGGTTCATTAACCTTGGAGTATATGAAGTTACATTTCTAACAGATTAGAAGTAATTTCAGCCATTTTTATGACAGTTCAGAAGGGATATTATAATTTTATTCCCTTTATCAAATATATTGAACCATTTGGAACAAATGTGTAAATCAGTCGTATTCACTTATTTAAAAATCATTTCAGGAGTATATGTGTTTGTCTGTGAAAATATGTGCAGTGTATGTAGTGGCCTCAGAGATCAGACAGGCCATCAATACTCTTGGACATCTTAATTATAGACAGCTGTGCATTGCTTGATTAGCTGACTGCATAAACCAAACTGCTGATCCATCTCCTCAGGCCCATATTTTCTTACTCAGTGTATGGCTTGTTTATTAATTTATTTATTTATCACTTATTGCAAAAATTCATTCTACAACCTAAAAGCAACACAGTAATGCCAGAATTCAGTGGTCATGCAACAGGAAGACCTAATCATTCTAACCCAGAAGAGGCAGAAGAAAACAATCTTAAATAAAACTGTATGAAGATGATAGAGACCCTTAACGAGGAAGTGAAAAACTCCCTTAAAGAAATGGAGGAAAAGACAAATAGAAAATTGGAAGAAATCAATAAATCTCTTAAAGAAACCCAAGAAAATTAAGAAAAAGCACACAAACAGGTGAAGCAAATCACTCAAACAGTTCAAGACTTGAAAACTAAAGTAGATTCAATAAAAATAATAAACCAAGGGAATTTGGGAAATTTAAAATCTGGACAAACTAACAAGAACTACCGATGCAAACATAACCAACAGAATAAAAGAGATGGGAGAGGAAATCTCAAATGTTGAAGATACAATGGAGGAAATAGATTCATCAGTCAAAGAAAACGTTAAACCCAACAAATTCTTAACACAAAATATCAAGGAAATCTGGTACACTATGAAAAGGCCAAACATAAGAATAAGAGGAAGAGAAGGAGAACTCTAGCTAAAAGACATAGAAAATATATTCAACAAAATCATGGAATAAAACTTTTCCAACCTAAAGAAGGATATACCTATGAAGGTACTAGAAACTTGGTCCGGTTTGAGGTCTCTGGGTCTGTTAGCCGTCAATACTGGGCCCTTACTGGTAGTCCATTGTAGCGAGCTGCGTGAAGCCACAACTGATGGAGATGTATAATCAACTCCTATGGCTAAAGTCTGACTTATGCTATGATCACACAATGATTATCAGCTGCTTGCATATGCTGCCCAGATGAACTGCAGGGCCTGCTCTCCTGTGTGCTGCAGTTTGTTGGTGTGAGATGATGAATTCTTCCTAGTGCTGCCATCACTGAGGGGTAGTCAGCTCTATGCAGTCCTATGCAGAGTGTCTTCGGTGATAACAGAAGCCACCGACATAAACACATATCCACGGACCCAGACATGCCCTTGGCAGCAGATCTGCCCCTGACAACACTATGGCCCTAGGTGGCAGTGCAGGCTGCTGAGAACTCTATGGCCCCGGCAACAGCAAGGCCCTCGGACACTAACATGGGCCTAGGTGGTGGTCCACACTCCAGACATCCATCTAAGTTTTGGTGGCAGCATGGATCCATCGCTATCAACAGAGACCAGACATGGTCCTCGTCAGCTGCCCAGACCAGGATGTCACCATGCTCCAGTAGACATTCCACATGACTCAGAGAGGATTGAACCAGCATCTGCATGGCCGCAAATACCACCATGACCCAGATCCCAGATATCCTCATGACCCTCGATGGCAACGGAAGCTTTGGACATCAATAAAGACCGAGGTTGTAGCTAGGTCACAGGCTCAGATATGGCCCCAGCCGCAGTTCTACCAGTATGATGCCCGGATCCCACTTGGCAGCGCCTTTCACTCAGGTTTGTATGGCCCCATCAGTAGCATGGCCTTCAGACACCAACCCTGCCACAGGTGGCAGTCCAGATCCTGTACATCCATTTGGTCTTTGATGGTAATATGAGCTATTGACACCAACGTATACCCAAGCCGAGGTAGAACTAAAGACCCAGACATGGTCCCTAGACACAGGGACCTTAGCTGACATCACAGGTCACCCAGATTTGCTTGAACCCAGTGGTAGCATGACACTGGAACACCAACTGGTTCCCAGGTGGCAATTCCACCTCTGGGCTTTCAATAGTAATAGTAGCCACAGACATCAACCCAGACTTTGGCTGCTTTATAGTCATGGACCCAGACATAGCCTTTGGCTACAGTTCAGGTTAGGATATCACAATGGGCCTGCGTGGCAAGAGAGTCTGAGGGCTACATGACTCTCCAACACCAGCATAGCCTCAGGTGTCAGCACAGCCTATGGGCCTCTGCATGGCCCTTGGTGGCAACAGGAGCCACTGACATTAACATAGAGCCTGGTTGCTGCAGGGTCGTAGACCTAGATATAGTTCTCAGCAATAGTCCAGGCCTGGACAGCACCATGAACCTAGGAGGCAATAAAGAAAGCAACAAAAAGTCCACTCAGTGACATGGAATTCACTTTATGTTGTCTACCATCTTCTCAGCATGAGGGCTGCCCTGGAGCATTGTTGATATACCGGGTGACACTCAGTTGAAGAAACCTGATGTCTCTTTGCCACCAGGTATTAAATGCAAATAGTTTCCTGGTAAGAGGTGAGAAATTTGCTTCAGATGTCTCTTGCTTGGATTTTGTCTGAAATGAATCTTTATAAGTCTGTGTCTGCTGCCACAATCTCTACTATGCAAAACACAAAACACAGATCTATTAGACTTTTCGTGAGATTTTTGAAACTGGTACCAAGGGAACACCAAATGCCTGCTCTTCATGGGATAGCATAAGCACAAATATCCAGTTGTATATATAATATTTCAAGCAATTTTTATGCCTTTCAATGACAAACCACCAACTAAGAGGCAAAGAGCTTACATGATACAGGTCTAATAAGAAACTATGGGAATTTCAGAGTGTCACTGAGCATTTAATTGTTTCATATTTATTTTCATACAAAGCATGTTGAATTTTTCAGACATTATTTAAACATTATTAAAATTAATATAAATAGTAACTGCTGTAGTGTTCTTTGTAGCTGATTATATCATGATTAACCCCTGAAAATATTTACAAGTCACATCACTATGAAGATTCCACTTGATCTAATTTCTTTAATATCTATGACAGATGTAATCTTCTTTCGTCAATAAAACGCATTAATCCAGGTATTTTAAAAATATATTTCACTTTATGTAGTCTAGTTTGAGCACCATGTGTTTGTCTTTTTCCCACAAGGCCTGAAGAGTATGCTAGAACCTTTGAAGCTTCAGATACTGGTAATTGTTAGCCACCATGTGTCTGCTGGCAAGTGAACTCACAGTTCCGCAGGAGAAGGAAGAAGTTGTGACTACTGAGCCATCTTTCCATTCCGAATCAGGCAACTTTAAGCACTGTAACACAGCAAAGTTTTTCACAGAAGTCAGAAAAAAAAGAAAAATATTGCATTGTTTTATCTAATGATTTTTAGCTATTTTTCAGTCTGAAGAAGAACTTGACTAACCAGGCTTCCAAACATATATTTGGAAAGCAGCAAACTCAGAATAATAAAATTGTTAATTGTGTTTCTTACACACAGCTGTAATTGAATAAATCTAATTGCCTGTTCTGCTTAACTTTAATACTGGTTTTCAAACCGTTGTACGGACAGAAAGCAGCAGCAGAGGAATTACTCTAGTGCTGCTTTCCCTCCTACATGGTGGTTTGAAGTCGGGCAATAAAGTTAAATGGAAAACGCTGTATACTTGATTTTCAATTATAGCAAAGGCAGGGAGCCACAATTATCTCTTTCATTACCATGAAGCTCTCCACTGCTGCCTGGGCAAAATCTCTTCACTGTTGTCATCTCTTGCTGCTGGGACTCTAGTAAAGAGCACTTGGAAATCAAAGGTTAAAAGCAGGGGACCAAATTAAAGTTGTAACACAATAAAATGTAAAACTGTACATTAAACCAGGAAAAAAAGATAAGAATTATTTTAACTGTGTAATTGACTTCCAGAAGCTCTGTAAGGAACGAATAAGCTAGAACAAATTTATCATTTCCTGCTCAAAATTCTAACTGTGTTTTTCTATTGATCTTATCTACTCAAAATTTGAAGACATTGGTGGGCAAGATGGCTTAGTGGATAGAGGCAGAGTCTGTCAAGCCTGACAAACTGTCTGATCTTTAGAATAGGCTCCCACAGATTGTCCTCTAACCCGCACATAAACGGTATAAAGTATGAACATGCACACAAAGAAACAAAATGTTCATGTATAAATCGTATTATTTTAAAAATCTTCCATGATTTCTGATGTAGTTCTATTTCTATATTTATAATACTAATTTAATATATTTTCTATACTGTATTTGCTAACATCACTCACAAAAATCACATAGACGAACCTTTAGTTAGATTTTATTGGATTTTTTTTCACTGTCAAGACCTACAACATCTATTGTGAATTATTTTCCATGATGATTGTAATGTCAAATTAACTTCATTGATGGTTCTTCAGTCTAGATGCTAAAGTATTAAGTGCTTGATTTTTATTCAGGGTGCTAAGTCTATATTACATAGACTAGGTGCTTTAAACAACAACCAAAACCATTTAACTCCATCTCATGTTTCTGGTGACTGGAAGCATGGGATTAGGATGCAACCAAGATCACATCTAAGTGAATGTCCTTTCCATGCTATACAGAAAACAAACAAACAAACAAACAAACAAACAAACCTGTCTTTATATGTTCACTTGGTAGAGAGGAATTCTGTTGTCTTCTTGTCTTTGCAAGAACATTATTGTTTCACTAAAGCTCAACAAATGCTACCTAGAGTGTAACATATGAACTTCCTGCAACATAAATATTCATTTAATCAATGCTTAATGATTCACTATGGTGGTTATTAATTAGGTCAACAACTAATCCATAACTTTTATGTTAAATTAGCTACAGAAAAACAAAAATGTAATAGAAAAGTACTTAAAAATCACTCTGAACTCCTTTATAACATCTTTATTTTTTGTTTTCCGTCTATAGGTGGTTTTCTGTATATATGTATGTGTACTACATGTGTGCAGTGCCCATGGAGGTAGGAAGAATGCATTATATTCTCCTGAAACTGATGTTGCAGAGGGTTGTGCATTGTCATGTGGATATGGAAACAGAATTCTGGACCTCTAAAGTGCATCCAGATGTTGTCCAGTGCTGAGCAGGCCCAAGACAGAACTCTTGAATGGATCTTTCCTAAGAAACCTGAAAATTAGATACCTGGCTTGTTGAACTATCCCAAATTATCTGAATGATAAACATAGAGATAAATACAACATACACACATATTTATGTGCACATATGTAGCTATCCAAACATTTTACACTTATGCAAGCATGTATGATCTTTAAAATACACTGTTATCCAACCATTTGCCTTTAAATATTAATTTAAGTATAACTTGAATTTTACACAATAGTATATATAATTTATATAGTATATATAATTATATAACAAAATAGTTTAATTAACTACAAAGTTTAAATATCCAACCTTTTCTCTTTAAATCATATGTCTTCTTATGGGGAGGGGAGAAGGGACAGGGCAGAGAAAAATGTACAGCTCAATAAAATCAATGAAAAAGTAAAAAAAAGAAAGATCACAAAAAAGAAAATAAAATATGCTATAGTTATATAATCATTCACTTTAGCCATTTACAGAAAGCTTGTAAGGATACATTACTACATGATCCCAATTCACACAACTAGAATTTTCTTAATTTCAGTAAATTTGCTGTAAGTAGTCATGTACTCTGACATTCAAAGTAGAGTGCATATTTATAAACTAGAGTTCATTCAATAAATTTTTAAAAAGAAAACTATTGTCATATGTGAATTACATTTTTTTCTGTAATGGGTTATGCACATGCATAGAACTTTATATTTAATTGCTAAGACTTACTATCATTAATTCAAATATACTGAACCTAGTATGAGAGGCTATTTAAGAAGTTAATTATTTGGGGCAATGCACATGATGCTAGAAAATAAGTTAGAGATTTTAAACAAATAATCATCCTGTATAACTAATTTATTTAAATGATATGTGATTTTATTATCACACAAATTACATGGCTACTTTTAAACAACTAAGAAAGAGAAACTATGCATATATGTATTTGACAGCTTAAAGATCAGTTCTCTCAAGATATCTGGGTTTATTCTGGGTCATCTCCTCTATTGTATTGTTCTGCATGTTTATTTTGTGTCATTACTATGCTAACATTAAATACACATTATTTTACTAAATTAGTAATAAAAAATAAAGTTATTTGATATTTAGGAACTTTGATTTGTTTTAGGGTTACAGGCTCCAATTTCTCTATTTTTGACCTGCTTGGGGAGGTGTCATAGTCTATTTTGCATTACTATAAAAAATTCCAAATGCTGGGCACTTTCTAAAGAGGAGCATCATGTGGCTTATATTTGGTTGACTGGATGTGGAAATGATCTGGGAGTAATGAACCCTTGACTGAGTTACAGAATGATATACAATGGGAGAAGCCAGTTTATGCAGGAAAAAAAAAAGCATATGAGGTGTCTTTGCTTTACAGTAATCTACTCTCTAAAGATTAACTCACTAATGAGCTATTGATGGCATGCAAGAACATGACTCCCTTAACTTAGTTACTTTCAGTAGTCTCCCATCTTAAAGGCACACCATTGCCATCCTCCAGTACATGAACCTTTGACAGAAGAAGTGAACAACAACATGAAATATACTTCTGTAATTTTTCAAACTAACAATAATAAAATATACAATGACAATTCAAAGAAATCCATGATAATATAAATTAAGATTAATATCAATATAATGAGTCACTTTATTATTTTGGTTCTATGATAAGGAAATGATTTCAAGTGCTAGGTTTGTAACAGAGAAGGCAGGAAGAGGGTAAAACAAATTTCTCTCATCTCAAATTTTCCAGGATTTTATCTGACCATCCAGACATTGTCCTATATTACAGAGAAAATTTTGTAATTATGAAGCAATTACAAAATGAATTGAAGAAACACATTCTTATGAATTCTTAGTAATTATATGCATTTCATTTTAAGTTCTAAATATACAACGATTATACAATATTTGTCATTTAGATTGTGTGGAGTCTCATAGTGAGATCAGAAGTGCTAGGTTATTAAGTAAGAAACAGTTCTCTAGAAAAACTCTCTTTCTCTTTCCTAGCCGTGGTTGCTTTCCATGCACCATTTCTATGCACTGTTTCTTTTTATCCTGAATGGGAGCTAAATAACAATTTTTCTCACCAGGAAACTTACCCATCGCAAGAATCATTTCAAGGAATTCATTCATATTAAGCAGAACTTTTCAATACCAGCAAAGACCATATATAATAGATTTATTTTTATGTTTAGAAGACAATCAGTTCTTCATGAAATTATATCATTGGTGCTTTTATATTTTTGCTTGCCGTGCTAGCATCAAAATTTTATCATAAATTTAAAGTTTTATATTTATCATTTAGGTCTGCTTCATTACCATTCACTATAGATGCTTTATCAACCAAACTGTAACCCCGAAATTAGCTTTATTTCAACTGAGCAATTTTCTACTGACTGTGGTAGTGATTTTTAAAATATCTATCCCAGAAGAATGGACAAAGGGAAATAATAGTTTTTGTGAGGAAAATCGAATATATGTTTATTAAAGACAAACAAGTTTCCCTCTGCTATGCACTCTCCGAAGAAATAATTTTCTGCTTGAAATATTTGAGTTGGAAAATGTGCTTATTTAGTGTGGAGAGCAAGTTAACTTTAAATCAATATGCATCTGAGCTAGTGTATTACGTTATGTTCTTTGCTTATATTACTTAAGTTTAGTATTCCATATTTTGTCTTTGGGTCTTATCTAAATATCAGGCAACCAAAGATGGAAGTAAAAATTCTAAATTTGATTCAGCTAATTCTTGGAATTTTGTTAAAATGCTCATACTTAGCAATTTTTAGTAACTATAAATAAAAATAGTTTATATTTTGTATCTTCCAATATAAATAATATTTATAAAATGTCAATCTTTACTATTCTTTTATAATTAATATATTTATTCTTTATTTTATTTCCTTTTATTAAAAATGTTTTTTCTCACTTGATATATCCTGTTTTTGGGTTCTGTTCCAACTACTGCTCTCAGTTTTTTTTCTCACCTCCAGTCCACAAATTATCTAACCTCTGTTGTGTCTGTCATAAAAGAACATACAAGTTTTTCATGGACTATAACAATATAAAATAAAACAATAAGATGGAAAAAAAAGTACCACATTAGATTGGACAAGTAACACAATCAGAAGAAAAAGATCCCAGAAAAAAAAAAAAAGAAACAGAAAAAGACAGGGGTAATCAATTGTTTGCACATCCAATAAAAGGAAACTAGAAGTCCCTCTGTTCCCATCCTCCAATCCATTCCACCTATAATTGATGAAAGAAAGTGAAGATATCAGAAGACAGAAAGATCTTCCACACATATTCACTGATAATATTAATATAATAAAAAGAATTATTCCACCAAAATCAATCTACAGATTCAATGCAATCCCTGTCAAAATTCCAACACAATTAGGAAAGAACAGGTATCCCAAGAGTATCAACAAAACATGGCATATTAAGATGCAGTAAGACTAAGCACCACGTATTAAGGCTGGGCAGGCAACCTAATATTGGTAGGAGGGGCCCAAAACCTGGTAAAAGAGTAATAGACAACCCCTGTTTCCACTGTTAGGAGTTCCACAAGAATACCAAGCTACACAATTGCGACATATATGCAGAGTACTTAGGTCAGTTTCATGCAGGCTCCCTGGTTGGCGATTCAGGTTCTGGGAGCACCTATGAACCCAGTTCAGTTGATTCTGTGACGTTTCTGTTGAGTCCTTGACACCTGTCATTCCTTACAATTCTTTATAATCCATTTCTTCATCCAAATATTTGGTTATTGGTCTATACCTGTTTCCATCTGTTGCTGGCTGAAGCCTTTCTGATGACAATTGAGCTAGACACCAATCTCATTAGTTCTTTTATTATTGAGGTTTGTTTTAGCCACTGTTTTTTGTTGTTGGTGATGTTGGTGGTGGTGGTGGGGTTATTGTGTGTGTGTGTGTTTCTTTATGAATCTGAAGTTTGTGCTTTTTAAAAATCTTTTAAGAATTGTGTAGGAATTTTGACAGGGATTGCATTGAATCTGTAGATTGATTTTGGTGGACTAATCCTTTTTATTATATTAATCTTATCAGTGAATATGTGTGGAAGATCTTTCTGTCTTCTGATATTAACTTCACTTTCTTTCATCAAAGTCTGAACTTATATTTTACAATTCTTTCACTTGCTTGGTAAGAGTTACTGGAAAATATTTTATATTGTTTGAGGTATTGTTAGAGTGAAACGTAATTTTTCTCTGATTTCTTTCTCAGTCCTTTTAACACTTGTATAGACAAATGACATAGAAAGACTACTGGGCTATGTAAATAAATTTTGTATCCAGTAGCAGCTGACGGAGCTCTGGGATGGAATTTTTAGGTTCACTTATGTATGATATCATATCACCTGCAAATAAGTATACTAAGACTTCTTACTCATTCAATTTGTATCTTTTTGAACTCCTTTAGTTTTCTTATTGCCTTACATAAGACTTCAATACTATATGGACTAGATATGGAGAAAGTGGGCAGTATTATCAATATTAGTGTTGTAGGAATTGTGCTGTAGGAAGTCTTACAGCTTGAGGTTACTGGCCTACTGGGGCATGGCCTCTTGTACTATACAGCAGAGCCTGCACCCGCCCCTTCTTCAATCTGGTTACTGGATTCGGTCTCTTTACTCCGTTCAAGCAGAGAATTCTGATTTGTGAGCTTACTCCTAAATAAATAACCATCCATTTCTCAATTATGAGCTAATGTGGGATTTCTTTTAAGGATCCTTTCCACAGAATTGTTTATGTCTCTCTATTTAATTTGATGTTGACTATAGGCTTGCTATGAATTGCCTTTAATATGTTAGATATGATCCTGTACCCAGAATCTCTCCAGGATTTTTAGCATGAAGACATGTTGGGTTTTGTGAAAGGATTTCTCTGAATCTATTGAGATGATCATTTTTAAGTTTTTTTTAAGAAGGATTACATTTATTGATTTTTATATATTGAGCATTTCCTGCAACACTTGGATGAAGTCTTGTTGGTCTTGCTGGATGGCCTTTTTTGTGTGTCCTTGGATTCGGCTTGCAAGTATTTTATTGAATATTTTGCAAGTATAAGTGAAAGTGGTCTGTAATTTTCTTTCATTGTGGATCCGTATGTGATTTGGTTAACAGGGTAACTGTTGCCTCATAAAATGAGTTGGGCAGTGTTTCTTCTGTTTTTATTTTATTGAATAAACTGCCATGTGGGATTCTCCTCTGTGTGCTGTGATTACCATTGACTAATAAAGAAACTGTTTGGGGCCTATAGCAAGGCAGAACAGAGATAGGCAGAAAAAAAAAAAAACTAAACTGAATTAGAAAGAAGGTGTAGTCAGAGAGAAGCTATATAGCCCCGCTGAAGACATATGCAGGATGCCTGATGGAACTTTATCCGGAAAGCCATAGCCATGTGGTTATACACAGATTAATGGAAATGGGTTAATTTAAGATATAAGACTGTGTTAGGTATGCATTAATTAATAGACCAAGCAATGTTGTAATTAATATAGATTCTGAGTGATTATTTTGTGTTCTGGGCAGCTGGGAACAAAGAATCAGCCTCCAACAACAAAACTGGGCAATTTTGGCATTAATTCTTGAAAAGTCAGAAAAAATTTTGTACTGAAATCATGTAGCCTGGGGCATTTTTGTTGCTGTTTATTAAACTATTAATTACTAATTTTATTTCACCAGAATTATAGATATGCTTTACTTGTTTGTTCCTCAAAAAAAAACTTTGGTAAGTGATATATATTAAGAAAATTTTCCATTATTTTATATTTTCCAACTTGGTGGAATATAAGTTTCAATGTATGCTCTTCTGATTTTTTGGATTTTTTTTGTTGTCTTTTGGTATATTTCCACTTTCATTTCTAATTTTATCTTCTCTACATTTTTGTTAATTTAGAGCAGGTTTTCTCTATCTTGTTGATTTTCTCAAAGAACCAACTCTTTGTTTCATTAACTCTTTAGATCTTACTTCTGTTTCTATTATATTAACTTCAGATCTAAGTTTAATTATTTCCTGTCTATAAATTTTGGGGTGATTTCTTTCTTTTGTTCAAGAGATTTCAAATGTGCCCTTTAATTATTAATATGAGATCCCTTCCATTTTTTTTAATGTAAGACTTCATGCTATCAACTTGTCTCTTAGAACATTCTTTATTGTGTCTCATAAGGCTTGTGTATATTTTGTATTTATGTTCATTCAGTTCTAGAAAGTTGTTAATATTTGTCTTGACTCATTTATCAGCTGTTATGTTGATCATTGTCCATGCCTTTATAAGTTTTCAGGTGTTTCTATTGTGGTTCATACCCTGCTTTGATCCATGGTGGTCAGAAAGAATGCAGAGGATTACTTTGACTTTATTGTTTCTTTTGAGAATTGCTTTGTTTCCAAGTAAATGGGAATTTTTGAATAAAGTTCCATGAAGGGCTTATAAGAAGGTATATTCTTTTGTGTTTGGATGCAACATTCTATAAATATCTGTTAGGTTCATTTTGTTTATAATGTACATTAGTGTGGAGGATAAAAAATGCAGGCCCATTTCCACCTTGTCTGATAGAGAGTTTGGAGATTGACAAGCATAGTTGCATGTGCCAGCTCAGGATGTGACTGCTTGGTTCTTTTGAAATTAAAATAGCTCCATACCATCCTGACAGTGGTCAAGATATGCAGAGGTACTTCTGCTCCTTCTTTTGTAACTATGAGGTCACCTGGGGTAAGGTGCTCTTCAGGATATGTGATATAGAGCGCCTTGGCTACCTCCACTACAGAATGCTAACGATTTGTGATAAAGCTATTTATTGACTGTGTGAGTTATCCTTTGTATCAAGTTAATAAAGTCTTTTGTTACCCCTTCCCTACTTACCTTAAGTATAAAATCTGTGGAAAAATAAATGCCGGTGAATTTTCAGGATTTTAGTCACTGGAATGCCCTCCCAACACTTTCTATGGTTTCTGTCCTATTATTTTTATACATCTTCACGTTTCTTAGTATATTTCTAAAATTCCCATGCCCCTACCCCTTGTCAGAGGTGATTTTGTGGAGGCTTGTACTTGACAAATTAGGTCTATTCTTTCTCTTGTTTTGGTCTGGTTGACCTGTCTGTTATAAGATATTGAATTCATTATGTAAAGATTGGTATATGAATTATGCTGTAGTAGTATTTCTTTTATGTAGTTGGTGCATAGATGCTAAGAATTCCAGTATTATCTTCATTGGCTTAGCTCATTGATTAGTATTTTGTCTCCTCTGTCTCTTCAAAATAATTTTGGTTCAATGTCTATTTTGTCAGATATTAAAATGGCTGTTCTGGCTTTTTTTTTTAATGATTTGCTTGGAATATATTTTTCAATACCTTTGTCAAAGGTAGAGTATATCCTTGATATTGAGGTGTGTTTCTTGGAGGCAACTGAAGAATTTACCCAATTTCACACCCATTTTCGTGTTCTGTGTTTTTTTATTAGTGAATTGAGACAACTGTTGATAATTAGCAATGAATAATTTTTTTAATTTAGTTTTTTTATTGAGAAAAGGAAAAAAAAGTTTCTGCCTCCTCCCAGCCTCCCATTTCCCTCCCCCTCCTCCCACCCTTCTCCTCCTACTCCCACTCCTCTCCCCCTCCCTCTCCAGTCCAAAGAGCAGTCAGGGTTCCCTGCCCTGTGGAAAGTCCAAGATCCTCCCCGCTCCGTCCATGTCTAGGAAGGTGAACTTCCAAACTGGCTAGGCTCCCACCAAGCCGGAACATGAAGTAGAATCAAAACCCAGTGCCATTGTCCTTGGCTTCTCTTCAGCCCTCATTGTTCGCCATGATCAGAGAGTCCGGTTTTATCCCATGCTTTTTCAGTCACAGTCCAGCTGGCCTTGGTGAGCTCCCAATAGATCAGCCCCACTGTCTCAGTGGGTGGGTGCACCCCCCGTGGTCCTGACATCCTTGCTCATGTTCTCCCTCCATCTGCTCCTCATTAGGACCTTGGGAGCTCAGTCCAGTGCTCCAGTGTGGGTCTCTGTCTCTATCTCCATCCATCACCAGATGAAGGTTCTATGGTGATATGAAAGATATTCGTCAGTATTGCTATAGGGTAGGGTCATTTCAGGTTCCCTATCCTCAGCTTCCCAAGGGATTAACTGGGGACATTGCCTTGGGCTTTTGGGAGCCACTCTAAGTTCAAGTCTCTTGCCAACCCTAAGGGAGCTCCCTTAACTAAGATATGTGCTTCCCTGCTCCCCTATCCAACCTTCCTTTATCCCAATCTTCCTGTTTCCCCAAGTTCCCCCAATCCTCCCCTTCTCACTTTTCTCTCCCCGTCCCCCCTTATCCCCAACCCACCCCATCCCCAAGACACTGATGATAGATAGCCTTTGCTGGAGAGGTTGTGGAGGAAGGGGTACACTCATCCATTGCTGGTGGGAATGCAATCTTGTGCAACCACTTTGGAAATCAGTGTTTCGGTTTCTCAGGAAATTCGGGATCAACCTACCCATGGACCCAGCAATACCACCTTGGGAATATAACCAAGAGATGCCCTATCATATGACAAAATCATTTATTCAACTATGTTCATAGCAGTATTATTTGTAATAGCCAGAACCTGGAAACAACCTAGATGCCCTTCAATGGAAGAATGGATGAAGAAAGTGTGGAATATATACACATTAGAATACTACTCAGCGGTAAAAAACAATGACTTCTCGAATTTTGCATGCAAATGAATGGAAATAGAAAACACTATCCTGAGCGAGGTAACCCAGACCCAAAAAGATGAACATGGGATGTACTCACTCATAATTGGTTTCTAGCCTTAAATAAAGGTCACGGAGTGTATACCTGGTGAACCTAAAGAAGCTAAATAAGAAGGTGAACCCAAGGAAAATCATATAGTTATCCTCTTGGCTATGGGAAGTAGACAAAATTGCCGGGGAGAAAATTAATAATGTTTAATGATTTCAGTTACTAGTTACTATGTGGTTACAATGTGGATCTTCACTTTTTTTTTTTTTTTTTTTTTAAGACAGGAATATTCTGTAGCTTTGGAGCCTGTCCTAGAAATCACTCTGTAGAGCAGGCTCACCTTGAACTGATAGAGATCTGCCTGTCTTTGCACCCAGACTGCTGGGATAAATGCATTTGCCACAACTGCCAAGCAAAGGGTTTTCCCCTTTTAAATTCACTGGTTTCAAATTATTCATTGTGTTTTCTTGGGTATGATTAACCTCTCTTATTTGTAGTTTTCCTTCCAGTTCATTCTGTAGAGCTCCATTTGTTCAGAGATATGGCCAATAGCTTGAGTGTATTTTTAGCTAGCTCTTATATCCTGAATTAACCTATCTTTATTAATCTGTGTATCACCACGAGGTCATGGCCTACCGGAAAAGCTTCAAAGGGCTCCAGCAGAGACCTCTGTCTCCTGAACAGGCTACATGGCTTCTCCCCAACTCCCCTACTCTCTCTCTCTACATCTTTGTTCAGGTTTTCCTCCCTGCTTTACTCTGTTAAGTCTTTGGCCAAAAGCAGCTTTATTTATTAACTACTAAAAGCAGTATAAAATGGAATTAAATAAAATAAAAAATAAAATTTTCAGAATTTATTCCAGTTTCTTACTCATGTGGCCTATAATCCTAGCCTATCAGTGACATATATTACTCAAGCATATTTTCAACAGATAGTACATAACCATATTGATTCTATATCTTTATATAATAATAACATTAAAAACAATCATGTTTTATAAATTTTAGGCAATTGGCATGTATACTGTTTTGGTAGAGTCCATGTAAATGCATTTCAAGTAACACATTTATACATTAATTAACTTTTAAAATCTTATCATCCTACTAGATGTATTTCTTATCAACATTGGGATGTTTTATTAAGCCACTTACATACACTGAAACCAGGAATATAAAGTAAATAGAAGTCAATATTTCCATTAGTTAGTTTATCTCAGTCTGAATTCAAATGAAATACTTACATAGTCAGCTATGATAAAGCATTTATGTGCATACTGAGAAAATCCACCTTTGTTATTCTTAAATAAACTAGTGGAATGGTGTGAAAATGATTATGATCATGGGAGGTCGCCAGGCTTTGAAATCTGTTTAATGATCAGTCCTTCTGTTAAGGTCTACCAACCATTGTTAATACAGCAATCTGTTTTAATGTTCAAGAACAACACCAAACTTTCTGTTGGATTGTGTGTTGTAAGGCTGAAAGAATGCACAGTGCTTATGTGGCCAGGTGCACACAACAGGAAGGAGTTAAGATGGAGCCATCAGAAAGATAACAACTGCAACTTGATGAGTTCTTGTTATTTTAAGACACACCTGCTCCAAGTCAGCAGGATTTCAAAAGAAAATAAGAAGTGTGTTGGATGTATCCCAAGGCGCATAAAAGATTGAATTCGATTCTGTCTAGCTGATGTTTGGAAATTTACAGCCCTGCTGACTGGGCTAAATGTCTTCCTTACTAAATTCCAGAAGACACAGTGTTGATTTTGTCAGAGAAAATCACATAGCTAACCTTGGTTAAAAATGCATCACCTTCTCTCAGCACTCCTTTCCTTTCCCTCTGGAGATTCAGTGTTGGCCATCACCAAAGTGGAAGCATTCAGGATTTATAAAGAAAGATGGAAGTTGTTTAACTACTTCAGTTTTAATTGATGAACAACAAAGGTCTAGTTCTATAGCACAAACAGTGAACATTAAACCAGAAGAGTTTGTGGGGTATGGCTCAATAAGGAACTGCTTACTTCTAATTGCAGGAGCTCACAAGTCAAAAGTCAAGCACCAACTGAATTAAAGCACTGACTCTATTAACAACAATTTATGCATACACACACATATAACAGTTTACATGCTGATGCAAAACAATTGTGTCTATTTTGTTGTATGTGATCATTATTTACTTAATTCTATCCAATGAATATTCATCAGTGTTACTATTTAACAAAGCAATAAAGGCTTATTTGTATTTTAGTATGAAATATTGAATTGCACATATAGAAACTAAGATAAATTACTAGAAATTATTAGACCATTTAAATAAATAATTGATGCATTATCTTAATATATCTAAACTTTAATATTTTTTGTTCTTACATATCTATAATCACCATGGAAAAGAGTAAAATTCAAAATGTTACAGTTAGGAATTAATTCTAAAATTCCACAGGATTATCAATATCTATAGTGTTCATTAAGAATAATAAAAATATTTTTATTTACACACGAAATGTGAAATTTGATGGTGACATAAAATATAAAAAATGAATGAAAGCCATTATTTAAATCTGAATAATAAAATCTTTTTCTGCTGTTACTATTTGTTTGTTAATATAAGATTTATTGGACAAAGATACCACCATAATAAAAAAAAACACAATCTAATTCACTCTGTCAAATGTCTTTTATCAGAATAATATCAAATACAATGCAGGCAAACTGATAAGAAATTTGAGCCTATTATCCCAACTTCTGTCTGAAGGGATGATAGTTTCACCTGGTACATGTGTTCTCAAATATTTAGTGTGAGGACATTATCTTTAAAAGTATTTAAGACAGAAACAAAATGAAGGTATCAAGTGCTGTGGGACAATGGCTTGTACCCTGTCAATTGTATTTTAATAGAACTCTGATTGGCCAGTAGCCAGACAGGAGTATAGGCAGGACAACAAGACAGGAAGTAGAGGCAGGTCCATGAGAACAGGGGTATTCTGGGAATAAGGAAGTCCTAGTCTGCAGTCATGACCTAGCCACAGAAGAAGCAAGATGTGACTGCCTCACCAAATAAGGTACAAAGCCACGTGGCTAACATAGACAAGAATAGTGGGCTAATATAAGTCATAAGAGTTAATTAAAAGCCTGAGATAATGGGCCAATCAGTTTATAATTAATGTAAACCTCTGTGTGATTTCTTGGGGATTTAACAACTGTGGGGAATCAGGCAGGACAGAAACCTCAGACAACAGTTAAGAGAGAGAGAGAGATTTCATAGAATATGTAAAGAAAATTTTCATTGAGAAAATTTAAAAAATTAATACACTTTTGGTGAAGACCTTGGCCAGAAACCAAAAGCAGAAAACTCCAAGTCCATGGAGTTTTCCCGTTATTGATGTTTATTATAACTACAGAGGAGTAAATGGTAGAATCTGTTTACTAAATGCTGATATTGAAAGGAGTGATGAACAACTTTGCCCAGAGTGTGAAATAGTATGAACCAGTAAACCCATAACTTAAGATTTGCATTGGTTCGTCAATAAAGTTTGCAGAAGAGAAGAAATGGAACAATAGCTGTGGCCGTCACAACAAAGTGACCGAGAGGCACTCAAAGCAAAAAAAAAAAAAAAAAAAAAAAAAATCATGGACAGGAAATAACGTGTTTTACTATTTTCCTGTTGAAGATTTAGGATGTTCCAAATAAAGTATATTGACATGGCTTAAATTTATAGTTTAGAAGCAACAGGGAAAAGTAGAAAAACTTAAAAGAATATCACAACACTTTCCTCTTTTCAGTCATGAGTTTACTTCTGAATCTAGTGAAGTACAGAACTTTTGTTCTTCTCCCAAGGGTATTCATTCTCATTGCAGACTTCCAAGGAGTGACAGTTATGCCAGTCCAGCTATGCAATATACAACTTCCAGTGTCATAATTTTCCAAGTACCGTCTGGTGTTATAGGCGCTTTTGCATCTGAAAGTGACATTATATTCAGGTCATGGGTGCATAGGCCACCACACCTGAATGCTCTTTGGGTAAATGGTATACATGGTGTTCCAGAACTCCTATGTCTTTTCTGAAATAAATTAAAAAGTATACAAACTTGATCAAAGAACCCTGCCTTTTTCACTTCATTCTGAAAAGTGACTTTGTCCCAGTAAGAGATTAATTCACTGTGGCGGTGGTAGCAGTTGTGGGTGTATTGATAAGAAGCAATAGAGGACACTCTTTAAATACAAAGCCAATGGTAAATTTGTTGCCACATTTCTATCCCATTCCATACAGATTTTGGCACAACATTTTCATAGAATGTTCTTTAAAGTCACAATTGAAGTCATACAATAGTTTTGAAGAAAACTATTTGATGGTTTTCATTCTTATTGGCAACAAACAGTCTAATATTTTAGATCTAAACAACTATCAATTTTCACACGCGTTATCTTTATCTGTATCTCCCACTAACTCTTTTCTAGTCCCATTTCCAGTTAGGTTACCTTCAGGCTACTGTAGCATTTTTTATTTTTTTCTGTCAGAAGTTTTCTCCATATCCCAGCATCTTTTCACATACTCAGCTTCTTTTTCGTTCATGCTGTTATTTTTCAGATTCAGTTCACAAAACAATGCCTATCATGTTCATGGTACTAGGCTTCATCTTATTTCTTTCTAAAAGGCTGTATTCTAATTTGATCTCTTTGTTTTCAAGAAAAGCCAAATTGTTTTGGGCGCATCACTCATCCACATGAAGTGTCCTGTTTCAGTTTTCTCAAGTTTTCTATTATTTTATAGTTGTAGCAAATGAGAATACCTATTATCAAGTTACTTTATGGCTATAAAATGATATTTAAAATAAAGAGCATACTATTATAATTTAAAACGAGCTGGTCTACAGAAACACAGTCTGAAAGTAATTAGTCAATCACAGTTATTGATGTTGCTAGCAGGGCTCAAATTAGTGCCAACCTTGACTGCTTCCTCTCTGACAACTGCTTTAGGGGTATTAAGTGGAATGCAAAACAGCAAAGAGTTCAAAGGAATCCTGCTGATCTTTCCTTCAAATGTAGCCTATGATCACGTTTATATATCTTTGCATCTACTTACCTTCTGTTCAAGCTTGTTATATCATTGATTCCAAGTTCTTGATTTTTTCTTCCTTGTATCATATATAACATTCTATCAAATATCTTGCTGAGATTCGGGTAAAAGACTCCCACTGGCTTTGCCTCATTAACTTCTTTCCTCAGATTAGACACTTGATCAGACCACTCAGAGCCTTTGCATGTGTTCACATACAATACCTGTGAATGGTGTACTATAGGCTCCTCACCAAAGAAACCTGCGTGCACTATAATTCTAAACAGAAATCTCAACATCCTAAACAACAATTAATTGCACACTTTGATTTTTATTTTTTGTAGTTGATATAGCACTACTTTTTCTCTGTGTAGTCCTAGCTCTCCTAGAACTTGCTTTGTAGACCAGGCTGGCCTTGAACTCACAGACATCTGCCTGCTTCTGCCACCCAAGTGCTGGAATTAAAGGCATGCACCACCATAACTTGCTATAGTTTTGGGTTTTTATTAGGAGATCTTTGGCTTTTGTGTAACGTTTGTTAGTGAAAATGAGAAAAATGTGTGTGTGTGTGTCTACATGTATTGTAATTTTTAGGTAAATACTTAATAGTGGGACTCTTTAAGACTATTTCAGACATCTTTCTTGTTATTTGAATCCCCTTCCTCCTTCTTTTGTATTCATCTCTTTCCTCCTCCCTATTAGAGGCCCATTTTCCCCATTTCTCCAATCATTTTACATGTATTTTAGTGTGTTAATATTTTGAAACATTTTCATGATTAATGATTGTTTTGTTAGGTTCAGACCATAGTCACACAGCCTTGTGATCCTCCATTGTCTCTGTTTCAGTTCCTGTCTCCAGGTTACTGCCTTGACTACCTGCTTTGGTTCCCTTTGATGTTGGAACTTAAGACATAAGCCAAAGTATGCCTTTTGTTATGTAAGTTGGGTTTTGTCAGTGTTTTATATTGGCAACAGAAAAAGGAAAAACCTGAAAACATTTTCAATATTATAAATATTTTTATTGAAGGATGTATAGTTAAATTATATTTCAAGTAAAATATAATTTTATCTTAAATCATACATTTGTTCCTTATTTATGAAAAATATAGATTTTTTTCTAACATTGATGTGGAACACAAAGTCCTATTTCTGGTATCTTTATTTCTTTCTATAAATCATTGTTCAGAACCCTGAGCCAATTTACTATTAGTTTCATTGATCTTTCCCACTGATATTACAAGACTGTAAAGAATTTTGTCAAAAGCTTTCTGAACATCTAAGTTTAAAATCCCCTTTAACTCCCTTTCCACATTTGTCTACCTGGAGTGAAGTCCCTGAAGAATTTCACAAAAGTAGTGAGTGATTCCTTTTATTCTCCAAATGTGTGCTGTCTGCTCTTAATCAAGCTGAGCTTTTCAAAGCCATTCTCCTTAGATGTCTAAAAATAGTTTCTTTAAGTTTCCAACATAACTGAGTTAAGAGAAACTGAAATACAAGAAAGTCATTCTAAGACTGTTTTCTGTTAATATTTTGTTTTGCTCACTAATCTGAAAAGATGGTATTTTAATAGAAAAATATTAAATATTGCTTATCTTTTTTTTAATTTGAGAGATACTCTCATGGACCCGTGACTTGGTTACTGTGCCTTTCTATTTTTTAATACCTATTAATAAATAACCAATTTCTGTCATTAGAATGACCAATTTCTTGTCTAAATTCTAAATTCTGACATAAATTAGAAATGAGTGTTAGAGAAACATCCGTATTTGTTACATTTATTTTAATGTGCTACTACTGTTTCATGAGAATTTGATATAAATCGCCTTTCATTATTAGGCATCCTGTCACAGAATCCTATAATTTGTTGTGAAATATTTGATGAAGATATTAGACTCTTTTTGCTTGAAGTAAATGTACAAAGAGCATAAATGATTTAAGCCTCAGTTTCCCCACAGAAGCAGAGGCAATCTAAAGAAAATAAAACTTTAGAAAATATAGCAAGATGAAGACAATAAGAGCGGGATGAATGCTTGTCTTCAAAAAAAAAAAAACCTTCTGAGGTAGGGCAATTTTTGCAAGCATAGTAAGTGCATGAAAACTCACAATGAATAAGCAAAATTGGCCAAAACAACCAGTCAGTGGACCAAAAGCAAACCAGAGAGAGTATGCACAGCACAGAGATCTAGAATACAACCAAACTTGTCTGGGAAAAGAAAATCAATGAAATGATTCCTAATGATGCTGTTTATTCTGTAGCCCAGAGCCTAGAATAGTTGTTATCACAAAGGCTTCATTCAGCAACTGATGGGAACAAACCAATGAAGAGACCCACAGCCAAACAATAATCAAAGCTTGGGAATTCCTGTGGGAAGTGTGGAAAGAAGATTTGGAGGAGACAGAGGAGTTAAGCACACCTCTAGAAAACAACGTATAGAACTTACTAGGCAGGATTCACAGGGGTTCACAGAGACTAGAGCAACAATCAGAGAGCCTGTATGGATCTAACCTATGTCCTTTGCTTATGTCATGGTTGTGTAGCTTAATATTCTTACAGAACTCCTAATAGTGAAAACAGGGCTTGTTTATGAATCCTTTGCCTACTTTTGGGACCCTTTTTTTTTTTTTAATTGAGTTGCTACCTTCAGGCTTAATATGAGGAATTGTGTCTTGTATTAAAGCAATATGATATAAATAGTTTGGTTGATATCCCTGAAAACCTGCCCTTTTCTAAAAGGAAATGGAGGAAGATTGGATGGGGGAGAGGGGAAGTAGGGGTGAGAGACTAGGAGGAAAGGAGGGAGGAAAAGAGTGGTTGGGATGTAATATATGAGAGAAGAATAAGGAAAACCACACAAACAAAACAAACAGAAAAGGAGAAAAAAGAATCAAAGAAAAACATCAAGAAATACATACAGATATATACATTTGAGCACACAGAGAAATACCATAAATACACAAGAGCATGTGTACTTTTTACACAAAAGACATTCAAAGTTGAAAAACATGCCGTACTCAACACTATGGCACAAAGAACATCCAGCAACTCCATGGTATTTATTTATTTATTTTTTGTTTGTTTTGGCCATCAACCACTGAACACGGTGCCTATCAGTTAAGAGTGGTGTGTTTATCCTGTGAGACTCTCTTGGAAAAAAACTGATATTTCATTTGAAGTGTTCATCAGTTGGAGATAGCTTTTATGTTGGGGTTGTGACTGTGTCCACTTCTCTTTTAAACTCAAGGACCCCATCTGGAGAAAACGATTTTAAGTTCTATGCATATTGCCAAAGTTTCTCTGAATTCATATATACACAAAACCTATTGTGTCTGGAAGGCCTGATTCCATGGTGTCTTCATTCCCTTCTTGGTTTTGAACTCTTTTCACCCTATAGAGATCCCTGAGTCTTGTTGAGAGATATTTGATGAAGACATCCTTTTGGAGCTGTGTGTCTCAAGGACTCCCACTCTTTGCATATTGTTTTGCTGTGGGTCTCTGTATTTGTTCCCATTTTCTATATGAACCTTGTCTGAAAATGGCTGAGAAATGCTCAGAACAACAAGTTTAACAGAAGGTCATTAAAACTCATTTTACACAATCATATTTAGCTTGGCCATGAATCCAAGTATAAATAAAATCAGTAATGAATTCTAAATCTTTCATATCTGTGACTAAAATGCTTAATTTATAACCCCTGTAAAAAATCAAATAATACTACCTAAAATAATCACTGCAAATGCAATAAAAGTCTCATTATTTCTTCAGTATCAGTTCAAGTGACATCACATAGAATTATTACAGCACACTATTTAACTATGTAATTTCAATATAGTAGAGATATTTTAGCATAAGTCATGATAATTTCTTACATAATAAACTGATTCATAAGTATTTATGAAAATTTGAAAGTTATCATTTTAAAAATAACTCCTATTTGAAAACTTAATTTTCTACTTAACTGTTTTCAGAAACAATGCGTTATGAATTAGGTTAGATATAACTAGTATAATTAGTGAAGAAACTACACAAGATTAGCAAAGTTGAAGTTGATTAAACAGGCCTGATAAAAATTCCCATTTTTAGAAATATCTTGTTCCTTTTAATGTTAAAGCACATTGTTATGGATCTATACCAATTAACAATTATTGACCAAAGAAGAGAAATGGTATATATACACAAGCACAATGAATTAGTCATATATTTTCTCAAGTGGTGGTTCACAGCAGTCAATTTCAGTACTAACCTCATTGTTTAATGTCTCGTCTAGTTTCTCTCCTTGAGAACTGGAATTAGCTTCATCACACTTCCTGATGCTTCTTTTCTTCTCAAACTGTACATTTTGCATTTTCCTTGCTTAGCTTGCTACTTGTATTTCATTACTGATTTACATAAAAGTAACCACTTTTAATCATATGTTGGCAGAGTCGATGTAAGCTGCCGCAAAATCTCTAATGCCATTGATCTAAAGCTATTCTATTTAATGTCAGGCAGAAATTTTGCACAAGGAAGAGAGCAACATAATCTCATAAGAATAGTCTCGAGGCCATTTATTAATATTCCTTTCCAGGGAATGCTATCAGATTCAAGTGGCAGGCACAGGCCTCCCAAAACTGAGGTTGCATCCACACTGTCATGCCCAGCTTTCTAAATGTTTGCTGAAGACTTGACTCAGATATTAATGCTTGTACAGGCAAGATCTTTTCTCAGTTGGACATAACCCCAGGCACCCAGGTTTATCTTTAACAATTTATAATACTGCTGCATAGCCCCAGGTAATTCACTGGAAAACTCTTTGAACAGGAACCTGGAGGAAGTAAGTCATTGATCTAATGCCCCATTTTGCACTTGTAAAATGATACTTAGTAAAGAGTTAAGATATTGCAGATGTTCAATATGAAGGCTCCAGTGTCCACTCTGGAATAACATCTCTGTATTCCACTAATGTAGCGCTTAGCTTTGTTTTCTTTATATCCACAGTTCATTGAAACAATATTATTTTTTGTCTTCTCAGAGGCCATCTCATTTTAGTTATTACTTTTGGTCAATTGTTCTCAATCATTTCATTTATAACTTGTTCCCAGGATTCTTTTCTTGGGAACTCCATTCTCATTTTCTACTGATGAAGTCAATGTTTTCATCCATTCATATTGAGCTAAAGTTGTAGCAGCAGTACACCAGGGGCGTCATCCCTGCTGTCTTTTCGACACCCATGATAGGAATGAGCCTTCCACCATTATATTCTTTAATTTCCCATTTGTCTGACTGCCCCTCAAGAAAGGTTTGATCTCTATTTGCTCAGATAAATGTCATACATTTAGTGCTCACTAAGAATGAATTTGTTTTCTTATTCTCTGAGAGTCTCCATTTCATGTATTGTCTTCATCCACATAAAGTTTTCCTTAGTGTGGTATTAGGATAAGATTAGATACTTTATATATGTGGCTATTTGCTTCCAAAAGGTATTTTTAGAAAAATAAATACATAAAATTTTAGTATGTGGTATTTATCAAGAATAAGCATTTCTTTTATCATTCCAATTTAGTAGACTACAGTTTTTTAAATATGATCTGATATATCTCTTAATTTCAAGGGTATGTTTTTTTATTTGCCCCATTCATATATAATTTTGTTAGTTTTAGTGTTCTATTTCAATATTTTAGTAAGTGCTTATCAATCTTGCTGATTTTCCTTAAAGAAAATTTTATTTCTTTTCTCTTTCTTCTTTGGTATTTTGCTTCTTCGTGTTGTTATTGTTTCAGTGTTATTGATTTCAGTCATGGGTTTGATTTCTTGCTGTCTACTTCTTGTAGTTGTAATAGTGTTTTTATGAGCAGGAGTACTAATATTTTGTGCATAGATGAATATTATTGCAATATATTTTTGGTGGCTTTCTTCTTCATTAAGTCTGTACCTTCTTTCCCTATTCCTTCTGATAAGTTTTGATTTGAAGTTTATTTGGTCAGATATTAAAATAGAAAAGATGTTTTGTTTTCCCTGTGTTTTTATCCTGAGGTAATACCTTTTCTTGATGTTGAGATTTCTTTCTTTCCAAATTCTGGCTATTACACGTAATGCTGTTATGAACATAGTTTAATAAATGTCCTTGTAGTATGATTGAGCACATTTGGGTATATGCCCAAGAGTGGTATTTCTGGGTGCTGAGGTAGGTTGATTTTCAATTTTCTGAGAAGCCACCATACTGATTTCCAAAGCAGTTGTACACGTTTCCATTCCCTCAAGTATTGGAGTAGTGTTCCCCTTACTCCACACATTCTGACAGTTGTATGATGGTATTTTTGAGTCCTTTTGATCTCTTGATGTGGGAGTGTCATATATCAATCTGTTGATTTCATTGGCTGAGCAATAAAAGAAAATGCTTGGCTGGCCCTCAGCTTAGAACATAGATGGGAGGAGTAAGCAGAATAGAATTCTGGGCGGAAGAGGAAGTGAGGTCAGACTCTGCTCTGCTCGTGGAGAGACCCGACAGCTCTGCTGGAGCAGGGACACCATGCTCAGCTTTCCCAGGCAGATGCACGCAATGAAGCTCCTCCAATCCCGGATGGACTTAGGCTAGACTCTTCCCGGTAAGCGCACCTTAGGGTGCTTACACACATCATTAGAAATGGGCTAGACAAGGTGCGAGAATTAGCCTGTAAGGGCTAGAGTTCATGGGTCAAGCAGTTCTTTAAATGAATACAGTTTGTGTGTTGTTATTTCGGGCATAAGCTAGCCAAGCGGCCGGGGTGTTGGGGACGCAGCCCCGCCGCTTCTTATTTCAACAATCTCTATTTCCTTGATGGTTATGGATGTTGAACATTTCCTTAAACATCTTTCTTTCATTTGAGATTCTGCTGTTGAGAATTCTCTGCTTAGATCTGTACCCCATTTTTAATTATATTATTTTGTCTAATTTTTTGAGTGTTTTTTTTTTTTCTCAGTCCTCTGTCTGATGTGGACCTAGATGCCCCTCAACCAAAGAATGGGTAAGGAAAACGTGGTACCTTTACACAATGGAATACTACTCAATAGTAGAAAACAATGACGTCAACGTCTTGATACTTCATGCAAATGGATGAAACTGAGAAAAAAAAAAAGTCCTAAGTGAGGTAACTCAGACCCAGAAAGATTAACATAGTATATACTCACTTATAAACTGATACTAGCTGTAAAGCAAAGAATAATGAACCACTGTTACATAACCACAGAAAAGCTAAGTAGAAAGGAGAAAACTAAGAGAAACACACAGATACCATTGGGAAGGGGAAATAGTCAAGATCTGAGTAAATTGGGAGTATGGGGGTGGGAGGCAAAGGGAGGACAGAAGGTGAGGTGGAAGGAAGAAAAGGAGGGTAGAGGAGAACTAGAGGTAACAGGATAGTTCAGATGGGGGAAGGACAGAGGCCAAGAACAAGGAAAGAGATATCTTGATTAAGGAAGTCATAGGACTAGCAAGAAACCTGGCACTAGAGAAATTCCCAGGAATCCACAGGGATTATCCCAGCTAAGACCCTAAGCAATAATGAAGAGGGTGCCTGAACTGGCCCTGTCCTATAGTCAGAGCAATGACTATCAGAAAAGTCACCACAGAACTTCATCCAGCAACTGATGGAAACAGAAGCAGAGATCCACAGCAGAGCACACGGGGATGAACTCCCAAAGTTCAGTTGAAGACTGACAGAAGAGGTAATTACCATGATGGGGATACCCACTGAAACAGTTTATCTGAGCTAATGGGAGCCCAACAACTCTGGCCTCATAAAGAAGGACTACACTAGGCCCTTTGAATGTGAGGAGAGTTGTACAGTTGGGGCAGACAGTGAGGCTACTGGTAGTGAGACCAGGTTTATCCCTACTGTTTGTTCTGGCTTTTTGGAACCCATCTCTTTGGAAGGATAATTTTCTCAGCCTAGATATAGTGGGGAGGAACTTGGTCCTGCCTGAAAGCAACATTCTAGACTTTGTTGACTCCTCATGGAAAGCCTTACCTCTCTGAGAATGCATGGGAGAGGTAAGGGAGGGAGTGTGAGGAGGGGAGAAAGTGGGAACTGGGATTAGTATGTAAAATAAAAGAAGATTGTTTTTTTTTAAATATAATTTTTTATTGAAAAAAAAATTTCCGCCTCCGCCCCGCCTCCCATTTCCCTCCCCGTC
>NW_026067949.1:19201681-19209672 GCF_014885135.2 Alexandromys fortis
AGAGGTTGTGGAGAAAGTGGTACCCTCATCCATTGCTGGTGGGAATGCAAACTTGTGCAACCACTTTGGAAAGCAGTGTGGCGGTTTTTCAGGAAATTCGGGATCAACCTACCCCTGGACCCAGCAATGCCACTCTTGGGAATATACCCAAGAGATGCCCGATCATATGACAGGGGCATTTGTTCAACTATGTTCATAGCAGCATTAGAAGATTGTTTTTTTTAAAATAAATAAATAAAATAATAAAGTGGGACATCTTTTTTTGTATATAAAAAGTGGATAGTTTTTTTTTTTTCTTATCTAATCTTGTAATCTGTGCCTCTTATTGGAGAATTGAGACCATTGATGTTGAGGGTTATCCATAAGCAATGCTTTCTGGTTTCCATTATTTTGTTGTAGTAGTTTGGGTTTTATTCTCTCTTTTGATTTTCTGGTCTGGGATTATTTGTTCCTGCTGTTCTCTTGTGTGCATTAAACCTTTTTCCTTTGAAATTTTTCTTCAAATGCATATTGTAGAGTTTGGTTTGTAGATAGAAACTACTTAACTTTTTATTACCAAGTATCTTTATTCTTCCTTTTTGATTAAGAGTTTTGCTGGCTATAGTAATCTGTATTGGCATCTGCAGTCTTTTTGAGTATATAAATTATCCAAACAAGCCTTTCTTGCTTTTGGTATTTCCATTGAGGAGATAGATGTTATTTTAATAAGATCATGTTTATATTTAACTTGGCCTTCATCCTTTCAGTTTTTAATATTCTCTTATTTTGTTTGTGCATTTAGAGTTTTGATTAATATATGTCATGGTATTTTTTTTCTGCCCATTCTCTTTGCCATTATGTATGTTTTTTTGTCACTTTATGGTCATCTCCTTTTTTAGGTTAGGAAAATTTCTATGATTTTGTTGAAAATATTTTCTTTGCCTTTTTCTTATCTTCTCCTTTATGAATTCTTATTATTTATTTATTCTGACTTTTCATAATTTCTCCATTTGTGGTTGTTTTTGACTGGAATTTTTATATTTAACATTTTATTGACATGTGTTACTATTTCTTCTACTTTGTCTTATATGCCTGAGTTTCTCTTTCTTCTCTTGTGTTCTGTTGGTGAAGCTTGCCTCTGAAGTTCACGATTGACCTTCTAGAGATTCAATTTGTAGTTTTAGCTAAATGTGAGTTTCTCTAGTGAGTTTCTATTTTTACTTCCATGTCTTAACCTCTATTCATTATTACATTCTACTATCTGTGTTTTTACAAATTTCATTAATAGGCTTAGACAGTTGCTTTCAGGTGCTTGAACATTCATAATAACCTTTTAAATTATTTTTATTGTACAGTTTATTTTTCTCTGCTGTCCTCCCTTTCTCCCCCTTCCCTTCTACTCCCTCCCATGACTCCAATGCTCCCAATGTACTCAGGAAAGATTGTCTTTATCTACTTCCCATGTAAATTTGATCCATGTATGTCTCTCATGGGGTCATCTTGTTGTCTAGGTTCTCTCGGGTTGTGAATTGTAGGATGGTTTTTCTTTGTTCTTTATCAGAGTAAAAACACAATCAACAAAATTTAGGACAATATCACCCCAATAGCATCCTGAAAACCTACTACAGTAGATCCTGAAAATTCAATATAGACATTCATAAAGAAGAAAGATAACTTGGTGATTAACTGTTTGAAACACAAAAGTCACTCATTCACAAGAAATGTAAGCTTGTCCATCTAAATTTCTTCAAAGTTGTATAAATATACACAACAATAAAATTGTTGCTTTTGAATGGCAAACAATGTAGAACCCATTATTTCTCATATAATTGAAATGAGTTAATAAAAACTTCATAAAAATACAATTGTCAAAGAACAACTATTTTGACCTAAAACTTATCTCACTTACTGACTTTTGATGTTGTTGTGTCTGACAATGATGTGTACTAACTATGGATCCAGCATTAATCCTCCTACATAGAGTCCACAATGAGTCCAGGAATACAATCAAGCAACTAAAATACTACTAAGTTCATATCAATAATTTTATTAAAGATGTTTAGAAATTTACTTCCAAGAAATTGAATTATATGTGGACTTATAGTAATATATTTACATATTTTATTTTCCTTAGCAGATTATAGTGATAAGATTTGCAGTAAGAATGAAAGAAAAGAGATTGTGATCTCTATATAATGTCCTTAGGTGTGGTTGCTAAAGTGATTAAATCAAAGAGGCATAGTTTAAGTATAGGAAGAACCATAATTTTTATGTAATATCACTTTTCCAATTTAGAAATATAAGAACAAATTAAATTGAAAATAGTGTGAGAATAAAATTATCTAAAGACAATAACTCATTGAATAATAATGTTGAATAAAAATCCACAAAATTTCTATACTAAATTCTTATCAAACAAGCACGTCAATAGGTATACATAAGTCAAATGGTTAAATAGTGATCTTACATATGAAATAATGTATCTAAATTTTATTCAAAGAAAGCAAGGTGAAGTATACCACTGTAGATCGACAAATTAAGTCTGAGAGTTATATATTTGAACCATGCTCTTCACACCTTTGGGTCCTTTCTAAGCTGCAGGATAATGAACATCAGTCTGTTTCTAGGCATGCACAGATGTTCAGTTCTCTCTTATCCACTAAACAAGGTCTATTTTGGCTCAAGTTTATTTTCAGAGGAGAAATATGATGAATTCCCTGGGGTTATTAGGAGTAGGAGAACTTCATTAATCAATAGCAGCTTGAGAAACTAAAGCCTACTACACTTTACTCACAATCAAATTATATCTTATGGTTCCTTTACGTTGAATTCTTGCCAATTGAGATAAAGAGGATTGTGTAGTGCTTTAATATATGTGGACAGACACATATATGTGATGGTTTTACTGTATAGACAAAGCAATGAAGAAATAGCAAAATGTAGAATTATCAATGCTTTGCGGAAAGAACGAAGACTACCAGTTACTTCTATAACCACAAAGAAGAACAGAAACAGGAGATTTGTTCTACTTGAACTAAAAGAAATTAACATCACAAGTGAGTCCTACTATATTTAAACTGTATTTAATTAATGTATATAATTGTGTTAAATAAACTTCAGAAATGTTCCAGTTAGTATCATTGTACTGGGTAGTGGATGCACAAAGAAAAATCATAACATCATGAATGTAGGAAGATGAAGCAACCATTTCATTGTATGAGGCTTGTTTTTGCTTCAGTAATTGCTGCTGTATTGGATAACGAATGCTCGGTATCCTCACAATAAATTTTCTTTTTCATGTTCTCCATGGGGAAATGGATGATTATCTTTCTTAAGGCCAAAGGAAAAAAATGAAAGTGCTACTGTCAGTGAAGAAGAGACTTCACACTCTTCTAGAACATAGAGGTGCAGTATCTAAACCTATACAATGATAAAAGTTAGGCATGCCAACACAGGCTGTCAAGCACCTGCCCTTCTAACTTAGTCTTTAATGTTTTGAACACAACCCCAAAGATACAAATGTTTCATACATTCAGGTTTGATTTTGGTATATTCAGTCGGGTGAATTGTGGCAGCCCAACAAACATAAAGTAATTACTCATGTTTTTACACACATCAGTATTTTAATTAGGCAGATATGAAATCAAAGACTATTTTTTTCAAGGACAATAAAAAGGTGTTTTCATATAATACACTAGTCTAGAAAACCCAATAGAAAACTTAAGTAACTGAGAATCAATATAGAAATATGAATATGGATGTTTTGATTTAATTTTAAGATATTAAAATGTCCCAACATCACATATCCTGAAAGAAGAATAATTTCAGAATCTAGCAGGCCACAGAAAAAGAATAGCTGCAAAAAATGCAAAATAGTATTTATGAACAGAAAAGAGAAAACTGCATACATAAAGAGGTGATCTACAGTGGCAAGCTTTAAACACATTTGGAAAACGTTACCACCTATGCTTGACTGAAGCTTGGCTGCTGTGATTGACTGAGACTTAGTAATTTTATAAGATTTTACTCATAACTTAGATATTCTATTAGTTTATGCCCATAAGTTAGATTGCAGTTTGTTATAGTCAGACACAGTGATGGTTTTCCACAGGCTAAAATTAGCTTAATAATTTATAAGCAAATAGCTATGGATAGGTTAGATACCTATCATCAATATTTATATACTTATACATATTTATAATTCAAAGGAAATGACTACATATAGATGTTTTTATCTATGGATATGAGACAAAACTTAACAGTGTAAATATAATAAATATATCTGAAGATGTAAACTATTTTCTTGGATATAACTTAAACAAACCAAAGTCTGAAACATACATTGGTAATATCAGTCTTAACACAGAACAACTTATGTATAAAATCAATATCCTCCTTTTCTAATGGAAAGCACAATGCCGCTGTATCAACATATTACAAGTTAGGATTTGTACTGATTCCATTAAGTCTGTATGCATAGTTTTCAACTTGTGAATGAGTAGACTTTTAATTTCCTCTTTTTAAAAAGATTTCTTGTGAGATGATTACATGCTCAAAAAAACTTCAAAATAATTGTTGGGCTTCTATCACATCAAAACATTCACTACCATTCACAGTTTGAGAAAGTGTCTTCCTGACAGCCAGTCAGATTTGATAAGAACATATATAGCAGCCTCTCTCTATCCTGTAAGAAACTAATGAGAAAGGAGCCTAATTGTGCCAGGTTTCAATGTTTGCATGACACACTTTCATATAATTTGAAGTGGGACATGTCTTCTTCTTTCTATTTGATCATTAATTAGTTGTCAAAATTAGAAAGAATTGCTTAACAAATGTTAATTGATTTTTACTGTAACTATATTTTAGAATATAAAGCTAAAAGAAACAAAAATTGATTAAAGAGCTAGAATATGGATTCAGTGCAGAAGGTCAAAATGAGCTGAAATTACACAATTTTATTTTAAAGCAAAGATGACTTCAGGGAAAAGAGAACAGAGAGAGGAGTAGTGTATGGAGGCATGATTGCAAGACACTAAAAGTCGGTGAAATTCACCTCCAATTAACATCTAAAGATTAACTTTAGCTGTGATAAAAATGAAATTAAATTAGATATTATGATCTCATTACTACAATGGGAAGAAAAGCAGAATGAGTCTGTCATCCTTTTATAGGACTGTCTCTGGTTGATTAGCCTTAGCCACGCAAATATATTATATCAAGGTGGATGTAAATGCTTAAAGATGTTATTGCAATTGTAAATGTACAAGAGAGTCTTATAGAAAATATTGTAGTTAATGGTTCTAACAAACATTATTTCTGTACATTGACATTTAATGTTTTTAACATAAAATCTATATACATCGCATCTGCACTTGCAACTTCACTTCTATTATTAAACTAACATAAACCATTATTAAGCTTTGGAAAGGATTTTGTCAAGCCAAGTCAAAAACTTTTAGGTTTTCCTAGTGTTTTTACTTTTTTTTTTCTCTCATTCCTGCTTCATTTTTTTTTCATACAGTTAGGCCCAAAGTTTTATCTTTACATTTTAAAGCTGTCACTATTCTTTCAAATGATTCTAAAACTGTGCTATCAAATTCTAATATACCATTATAATATTGTATTATTTAAGATTTTACTATCCCATCCATATACCCTTTATTATTATGTATGCTTGCTTCACTTGCCAAAAGGATTATTTATATGCTACTTAGTGTTCTAACAATAAATTCGTTATGAAACCTCTCTTCAAAAGTTTAAAACTAGCTCGGTGGTTCTTACATTCCATAAGACACAGTTCCTAGTAGGGCAAATATATAGGAGGAGGAGGAGGCCACTTGGTTATTCTGGCTGTTTAGCCCCAAAATAATCACACTGAAACTATATTAATTAAATCAGTGTTTTGCTTCTTATTGGCTAGCTTTTACATGTTAATTTAACCCATTTCTTTTCATCTGTGTATCACCATGTGGCTTTGGCATGCCGACTAAAATTCCAGCATCTGTCTCCGGCAAGCTACATGGCTTCTCTTTCTCTCCACCTTCTTCCTCCTAGCATTCAGTTTAATTTTCCCTGCCTAGCTCTGTCCCTAGAGCCCTTCTATAGGCCATAAGCAGTTCCATTATTAACCAATTCATTCACAGGATACAGAAAAGAATCTCACATCACCTCCCCTTTTCTGTTTAAATAAAGGGAAGGTATAAATTTAACATTAAAATTCATATAAAAAACAGGTATCAAGCAAGAATGACAGTTACAATATAAATATTTTACTTTATAATATAAATAATCTACTTTATCTTTTACCATAACTAAGGAAAACTATAAGTTCTTCAACTCCATCAAAGACTCCAGAAGGATATAATCTTACCTATTATATCCTTGCATTGTAAGAAACATCCAAAACTCTAGGAATGAAAGAGATATCTTGCTGACTGGACAGTCACCCAAACTTCTTCTGTACCATTGGGACATCTGCCTTCAGCCTACAGACCCATAGTATCCAGCAGACCTTTCCATGAAGCAGGAAATTTCAAGGACAGTTCTGCCTATATTTGCCAGTCACTTTCTTTTGTGACCTGCAGAATGCCTAGCAGATTCTTCCATAAAGCCAGAACCCAGAAGGCCTTTTCTCACTTTTAGGCAAGTTCAGCAGTCATTTCTCTGTGGGTTCTGCATTTCCAGTTGATGCAGCATACCATAATACAGTCCAGACAAGAGAAGTTTCTTGCTCAAATGGTTAGCAAATTCCAAAAGGAGCCTCTTTGATGCCCATAATCCTCTTGAAGTCACTTGGTGCTGCCAGGAGCAGATGTGTCTCATTTTCATAAAAAGTTTTAAGCTCTTAAAACATTTTAAATGCCATATTCTATAGTCTTTGAAAGATCTGAAGAATCCCTATCTATCTGAAATATATCTCTGTACATATAAAAAATTAAACTAATATGATGACAAACTTGACTATTATAGATGACTCTAATAACCTATATTTCTTAATAATACATTACATTTTAAAATGAGTTACACAAACACAATACTTTAATCAAGAGTAGAAATACAAATATAACAAAATTGACCTTAAATTTGTATCAATAGACCAAGATCCATACCAATGCAAATCTCTATAGCATATCCTACTTTAAATATAAATATTTATAAATAATATTTGTGAATATGGGAGTAGTTCTCTCCAAACTGCTCCCTGCTCTTTATTGGGAGAAGTAATTTTTTGAGAAATGTTCAAGGCAACTATTCAGGGGTTGTTGGTCCATCAGACCACATTAGTCTGGAAGCAATCCACAGTTTCCCAGCCTTGGAGGAAACAAAAGAACAACCTCTTTTTCAAATCAACATATCTTTAGATCCATATTTTGAAATCAAAATAGCTTAAAAGTCTATGTTGGTTTAGCTTAGCAGTCCCCAGTTTCAAATATTTCTCTGTAGTCAAAAAATTCAAAGAAAATACAATAGAATACATAATCCAGATTATCTGTGAATATAACATTTTTAGATGGCTTATTTTTCACTCCCTTTAATCTATGACTCTCTGTACTCTGTCTCTTCACAGTTTTGTTTTAATTTTCAAAACCATTTACTTTGTATAACTCTCTATACTCGTTGTCTTTTCTCTCCGACATCTATGTACATTTATCAAACACTGTGACCCAGTTAGAGGTCTTTTCCATCTGAATTTGTCTTTATTGCATATCTGTAATTCTTTACTGACCAGGATGGCTTCTAAAATGCCCATAATCCTCTTGAAGTCACTTGGTGCTGCCAGGAGCAGATGTGTCTCATTTTCATAAAAAGTTTTAAGCTCTTAAAACATTTTAAATGCCATATTCTATAGTCTTTGAAAGATCTGAAGAATCCCTATCTATCTGAAATATATCTCTGTACATATAAAAAATTAAACTAATATGATGACAAACTTGACTATTATAGATGACTCTAATAACCTATATTTCTTAATAATACATTACATTTTAAAATGAGTTACACAAACACAATAC